>NC_041385.1:735439822-735440324 GCF_002162155.2 Triticum dicoccoides
CAGGGGCGAGCGCCGGCGCCGGAGTCGGGGGCGAGGGCCGGGTCGGGGGCGAGCGCCGGGGTCGGGGTCGGGGGCGAGCGCCGGCGCCGGGGTCGAGGGCGAGCGACGGGGGAAGAGAGAGTGGGGATTTGGGGGGGGGGAAAGGCGGGATGAAGCAGGGATAGTAAGAATTTTGGGTTAAGTGGACGTAGCAGTAGCGCGTTTTCACAAAACGCGCTGCTACTACCTTCAGTAGCTGTAGCGGTTTATACTAAATGCGCTACTACTACCTTCAGTAGCTGCAGCGGTTTAGACAAAACGCGCTGCTACTACCTTCGCTACTGCCAGTTTTCCTTTTTCTTTTCCTTTATATTCTCCCACTTTTATTTCCCGAGAGCAGTGAACGAAGGGAGGGCGATATATATTGCATCATTTGACGGTTAAATATGTATGCAAAATAGGAACATATATATTACATCATTGGACCCATGCATAATAATGCATGGCTAAGTCATGTGTATAC
>NC_041385.1:735440334-735494441 GCF_002162155.2 Triticum dicoccoides
ATTTCCCGAGAGCAGTGAACGAAGGGAGGGCGATATATATTGCATCATTTGACGGTTAAATATGTATGCAAAATAGGAACATATATATTACATCATTGGACCCATGCATAATAATGGCTAAGTGTGTATAAAAATTAGGAACATATATATATATATATATATATATATATATATATATATATATATATATATATATATATATATATATATATTACATTATTTGACCGATAACATACGGTTTCGTAGTGCTGATGTTTTTGTTTTTGAGTCAGCTTCTTTCCCTTCTTGTTCGTAGAAGAATAATTGAGCCCCTCATTGTGACTTTGCCTTTTCCATGGAGTATGATTTTTCTTAGGTAATGTAGTATTGATTCTTCTTTTGACATATACTTCATCATCATCGTCATCTTCCCTCATTGGGTTGCCGTACTGATCATACTCTTCCTCGTTGGCGACTCCATCCATTCCAATGATGTTCCTTTTGCCTCTCCACACGACAACACGACTGGGATTGCATGGGTCCGTTATGAAGAAGCATTGTGTCACGTGCTTAGCGTGTACCCAAGGCTCGTTTTTTGCGATAGCGTTCACGGTAGCGCTCTTGGCGTCGGGTATACTCATGGTAGTGAAAATCCGGTTTTCTCTTTCGACATTCTTTGCCCATCTACACTAAACATCGTCGTGTTGTGTAGTCCAGAGTAGTCAAGCTCCCAGATCTCCTTGACCGTTCCATAAAATCATTCAGTTGCGCCGTTGTCGCTGCCGGTCATGCATTCCATCATCACCCTTGAGTTCTGATCATCACTGTCCATATCTTTGGCCTCCTTGTAGAACGTGTATCCGTTGATATCATATGCCTGATAGGTTACGAGGTTGGGCGAGGGGCCATGTGCTAAGGCGTATATGAGCAATCCGTCCTTAGAGCCCTCCTCCGGGGGATTAGCAATACTATGCTCTTTAAACCAATGCAGGAAAGTGGAGTTGTGCTCTCTAGTAACTTCGGCGTTCGTCCTGCATACCCCCCGGTCACGATACTTCTTTGCGATAATTTCTTTGTGCAGTGCCACGAAAGTATCTACCTCGTCTAGGTGTTGTAGCACTACCAAGTTTTCTCTGTCAAAGTCGCTGTGTCGATCTGAGTATGCCACATGCAGTTCCCAGCGACCGTTGCAGTGACCATCTCCTTCGAGCCTCCCATCATGCTTGTTAACGGGCAAACCAACACTAACACCAGGCTGCTGGTCTGCACCATATAGAAAATTCTCACAGAAAGAGATGCACTCTTGTGTCAAATAGCCCTGGACGATGCTTCCATCCGGACGGGACATGTTACGAACGAATCCTTTGATGATCCCATTCATCCTCTCAAACAACATCATGTTCTGCAGGAATGATGGCCCCAGGTCTATTATGTCATCCACAATATGGACACACAGATGCACCATCACGTCAAAGAACGCGGGCGGGAAGTACATCTCAATCTCATTCAGTATCACAACGATCTCTTCATGTAGCTTTCAAAGCTGCTTCACACTGATCGACTTTCGAGAGATGACGTCGAAAAAGTTGTAGAGACCAATAAGCGTGTCACGGACGTGCTTGTCCATTATCCCTCTAAGGGCAACAGGTTGTATCTGCATCATCATCACATGACAGTCATGAGACTTCATCCCGCTGAACCTTTTCTTGTCCTTGTCTAGATATCTGCTTATCTTGCCATAGTAACCGGAACTAACTTTGACTCTGGTAAGGCACTTAAAGAAGGCATTGATCTCAGCCTAACTTAAGGTGAAGCAAGAAGGGGGGCAATAATCCTCTTTCTTTATTTTCTTGCCCTTCTTCTCCCGTGCCTCCGTCTTCGTCTTTGTCTCGTCTGACATTTTACGGGGCGGCATGTGCAGATCTTCCCTGATTTTCAAATATTGCAAGTCTTTTCTTGCCTTCGGCCCATCCTTGGTCTTATCCGGCATGTTCATCAGTGTTGCGAGAAAGCTCTCAAGGACATTCTTACAGATATGCATTTGATATAGGCAATGAGGTGTATCGAGTTTGTGCCAGTACTCCAAGTCCCAAAACACAGACCTCGTCTTGCATACCTTTAGCAGCGGCTCCGGCGCCTTTCTCATCGTCTTTCCCGGCGTGGGGCACTCCTTCCAGTTTTTCAACAACTCATTGATTTCGGCACCGCTCCGCTTACGTGGAGGTCCTTGATGCTCAGTGTGACCATTGAATAGATCTCCACGGTTTCTCCACGGATCATCCTGTTCAAGCCATCTTTGATGCCCCATGTACACGATTTTCCCAGACCCGCCATCTTTCCTTGACGTTAGCTGCTGAGACGTCGTATCATCTGTGCACCGCGTGCATCCGCAATATCCATGACACACCTGGCCTGCCACATATCCTTAACCGAGATAGTCATGCACTGTCGTGATCAGCGCGGCTCTCATGTTGAAATACTCGCCTTTGCTGGCGTCCCATGTCTTGGCCGGTGTTTTCCATAATGTGTCTAACTCCTCTTGAAGTAGCCCCAGATACAAATTAATATTATTTCATGGTTGTTTCGGCCCTTGAATAAACATGCTCATGTGAATGTACTTCGATTTCATGCACAACCAGGGGGGAGGTTGTACATCCATACAAACACGGGCCATGTGCTATGGTTGGTGTTCTGGTTGCCAAAGGGATTCATGCCATCGGTACACACGCCGAGCATGATGTTCCTTGCATCACATTCAAAATACCGATAGAAGTTGTTCAGCACTCTCCACTGGCTTCCATCCTTCACGTGTCTCAGCTTCGGATCATCTCCATCGTCGGGCTTCTTCCTCTCCGCGTGCCGGCGCATTAGCTTTGCTTCCTTGGGATACAAAATACCTCTGGAGATGGGGAGTGATCGGTAAGTACCATACAACTTTCTGGGGACATTTCTTCCCGGCCTTCTTGTATCGAGAAGCATTGCACACCGGACAGCTTGTTTTTTCCGCGTGCTCCTTCCGATAAATTATGCAATCGTTGATGCATGCATGGTATCTAACGTGTGGCAGATCAAGAGGGCACACGATCTTCTTGGCCTCATCAACACTAGTAGGACATAGATTACCCGCGGGAAGAACATCCTTTAGGTACTTGAGATGCTCATTGAGGCTAGTGTCGGTCCATTTGTTTTTAGCCTTCGTCTTCAGGAGTTGGAGCGTGAAACTCAAGCGGGTCACCTCAGGATTACAACCATCATACAATGGAGTGTTCGAGTCTACCACCAGTTGCTCCATCTTAGCCTCCTCTCTAGAAGCAGCTCTCTCAGTACTCATTTCCTTGCGAAGCAATGCTTGAACATGAGGGTCCCGCACGATTGAACTTAGTACCGACGAACTCTGCTGCGTGGTGTCGTTCTCTCCGCCTCCATGTCCGGCCCCTTCTCCTCCGCAATGTCCGACCCCTTCTCCGCCACCATGTCCGGCCTCTTCCCCACCGCCATTATTGATCATCTCTTCGTCTTGCCCCGTGTCATCATTGCCTGCCCAATCGGCATCCTCAACATCGTCATCCTGATCTTCAGTTATCCACCGAGTATAGCCATCCATGAAACCAGTCGTGAGCAGGTGCGCTTCGACACGACCATCGTCATAGGGGTCGAGCCAAACTATTCCTTTGAATTTTCGACACGGACATAAAACCTCTGTCGGGTTATTTTCTTTCATGTCCTGCACCGCTGACCGCAACCACCTGTCCACCATCGTTCCACTGACCATCATGAACGTCTGCACGGTAATAATAAAACAAATTGATTATAAAAATGCGTGCATGCATCAAAGTCATACAAAAATTCGGCATGACCTTCCCTAAAAATAGGACATATAGGGATCTAGAGTTTGCCTGGAATTTGCCGAAACGGAAATAAATCGACATTTCGGCAAAACATAGGCAACTCAAAAGCACAATTTGGCGTCAACTCATGCCACACACACAATTTCCACAAACATATCACACACACATAAACATATTTCCATTTTGCAAAAACATGAAATTTTCATCACCTCTATCTCAAGATCGAGCACACAGTGATGAGATGATGATGTAGGGAGATCAAAAGTGCCCAAAGCTCTTCTTGACAAAAATAGATCTAGTTAGGGGGCAAATAGGTCACTTAACTAAATGCTACATCTACCTAGCTACCTAATTTGGGAGGAGACAACTTCAACTAGTGGAGGGGGAAGGAAAAAGAGAAAGGAGATGCATTAATGGAGATGGTGTAGTTAGGTAGGAGTAATGAAGAGAGAGAAAGGTAGGTAGAAGAAGGAGAGTAATGGGGGAGAAGTGTTGAGGAAGAAGAAGAGTGAGAGTGGGAGGATGTGGGAGGTAGGAGAAAGGGAAGAGAGGAGGGTGAGGGGAGGGAACGGGTGGGGAAAAGGTGGTGGGTTGGTGCGGATTAGCAGTAGCGTGTGACGTAAAACGCACTGCAGATAAGAAAGTAGCAGCAGCGCGCTTTCGGCAGAAGCGCTACTGCTAACCGGGACAAAAAGTGTGTCTAATTTGAAAATTAGCAGCAGTGACCTCAGAAAAAGCGCGCTACTACTAAATGGAGTTTGAGGTCACTGCTGCTAATTTTCTGAGGGGCACTACTGCTAAATGGTGTCTAAATGGAGTTTGAGGGGCACTGTCGGTCGATATTTGTAGCCGCGCGAGTAACACCAAGCGCACTACTGCTAAATGCTTGTCAGTAGCGGGTTTTACACACCCGTGCTACTGTTAATTAGCAGCAGTGCTCCTTTTTGATTCACGATGCTGCTAAGATTCTGTGTATAGGCTTTTCCCTAGTAGTGCGGGATACTGTTCATCTCCACCGTCGACCTCCTCTAGCCTCCACGGGCTACCATCTACCTCCTCTAGCCTCCACGGGCTCTTGTTCATCCAGCCTCCACCGTGCGCTACTCCACCGGCTACTGTTCAACCACCCCTCCATCGTCTATTGCTCATCCATCCCTCCACCATCTACTGTTCATCCAGCCCTCCACACCACGGGGTCCTGTTCAACCACCTCTCCACGGCCACCCCTCCATTGTCTATTCTTCATGCAGCCCTCCACACCACGGGGTCATGTTCATCCAGAGGCAACGCCACCGCTCACTGTTCATCCAACCCCCCTCCCCCGCCCCCGCAACGCTCACTGTTCATCCAATCGATCGTCTTCAATTAGCAGCAGTAGCAAAGGAATCGCTCCATCGGGTTTAGTTAACAGCCATCGATCAATCGCTCGGGTTCAGTAATGCGTAGCCTGCAGTGCAATCGCTCAGGTTCCGTTAGAGCCCAACGCCTTGCTCGGGTTCAGTTAGAGCCAACACCTCGCACACATGCGCGTACGTGTACGAGAGAAACATGCATCGCTCAGCCCCCGACCTCCCACCGTAACCGACAACTCCCCGAAATTTTCCTCCCCTCGCTTCTACCATGGTTTTTTCTGTCATGGACAGCCCAAAGAATGTCATGCAGCTGTGTCTCTGGCCCGCCCAGGACGAAATGCCCATTTTCTGTCATGATTTTTTGTCATAGAAGTAGGAGCCCACCACATCTATGGTGATACCGTGTTTTGTCACAATTATTGTCATAGAAGTGTCATATGTATGACAGAAAAAAAATCGTTCGGCCCAAAATGTCACGGATGTGTCTTTTTTTGTAGTGATGGTATCTTTGCAATATCCGTAATTTTCTACTTGAATTTATATTATATTCATTGCATATAGTACTAACATAAATAATGCTTGTGTTATTTAGGTTGTCATGATCAAAACGCTTAGTTAACAAAAATGAATGCTTGAACTAGTGAGATAGAGCTTGAGTAGTTGAACTAAGTAAATTTGTCATGACTATGATAGTATGATCATCGGTATTTTTTTTCCTATATGCATAATAAGTTTTATTTGATAAATGCCAACTAAAGTGAAGAGTATATATAACCAGTAAGTAAGAACCAGAAATGTTGAAAGCTAAGTTTGTGCAAGTTGAAATTTGAATAAGATTGATCTGTTGCTTCTAAGTGATATGGGATGCATGATATATGGTTGCATCAGCATAGCATATAGTGACTCGAGCATTTTATTTTCACGTTAAACCGGATGATAATTGAACTTGAATATAAAGTTGGTCGGGTCATGGTGCCACTGAATCGGGCTGACAAGTGCAACCACATTTACCTTAGTATGGGGAGGCCGTTAATCGTCTTGTTGTCATGCCTTTTGTCGGTGCCTCCAACAGGGGAAGGTTATCGGCATGCGTTACCCTGGCCCGGTAAGAAGACATAACCTTGTGGACCTGTTGTTATTATGGTACCTTGTCCCCGTTTGGGACTGTTTATTTGCCACGACGGTGGTTGTTTTGCCTTTGGTAGGCTCAGTCACCAATGACTAATCACAGTGGGGAGTTGGTCGGAGTGGTTGTAAGAGTGCCATGGAAATGGGGGAGTTCTGTCGGAATGTCGTTGGTCCACCCGAATGGGAGTGCGAGGCCATGGGTTCCGTGGTGTGGGTAAAGTGCACTACCTTTGGAGACTGTATTAATCAATCGATAGTCGCGCCCGCGAATAAGGGCCCAGTTCATAAGTAAGTCACACCATGGATCAACTTTCATAAATAAATCTTGCACACTAAGTTATTTGCATTGCACTGGTTGAATCTTAATGTTAGTGAGACTGACTGTTGTGGTATCACTTGTGATCCAAGAGTGGTCATTGTTTGGTTACAAGGTAACCTGTTGAACCAAGTATGATTCCAGTTGTGATCCGTCGTGATGAATGTTCGTTTGTGAGGCAACCTGTTTGTAAGAGAGAGTCCGAGTGACTCAATGCACAAGTTTGGTTTCACTTCATGAGTAGCATGTTGATGTTTGCATTTAACTTGATTAAATGTCATGATATTGTTTGTCATTATGGTTCTGTTTGCTGTGAGCTTGCAAGTACATTGAATGTAGCATCCTGGTGTGCTATGCCAAATTTCAGGAAAGTCTAACTGGATCGGAGTGCTGCCGTGTCTAGACCGTGTCCACATTGGTATCCCTATGCTATGGAGTCCCGCTACGTCGTTGTTCCACTGGCGTGTAGATGTCGTGCTCGAGGCCCCTTTATGTTCACTAAATAATGTACATATTGTTCAGCTGCACCGAGTGTGCCACTTGGCCTTGCTACTTGATGTAATGTCACAGTATGCTTCCGCTAGTTTCAATAAAGCGGTGTATTGCCACAAGACATGATCTCTGGGTTGGCAATGCAAGGTAAACCAGTCGCTCTGAGCCAGGGTGCCACAACGCTTGGTATCAGAGCCGCGCTGACTGTAGGACACGCTAGACCCCGACACGCAAAGTAAACATTAGTTATTTTCCTAATTGTGTGTCGTTAGTGTTTGCATATGGATGTTGCATTGCATGCGTTAGACTTATTGTTATTTCTAACCGGTTAATGGTTGTGAGTGTAGATGGCTCTGGTGTTGTATCCATGTCAGTTGCAGCTCATGCCCTACACTTGTCCACATCTCTTTGATCTTCAATACAATGTTCTCCTTGATCTTCTTGGAGTTCCATTTGATTTAATCTTCTTTTGCGGTGTGTTTGTTGTGATCCAATGAATTCTGGGTTTATGATCAGACTATTCACTGAAAGTAATTGAGTCTTTTCTGAACTTTATTATGCATGATTGTTATAGCTTTGTATTTCTCTCTGATCTATCCATTTGGTTTGCTGCCAACTAGATTGATTTTGATTACCTCGGATGTTACTGAGGGAAATATTTATCTTTACTGTACTACGTCACCCCTTCTCTTTGGGGAAAAACCCAACGCAGTTTACAAGTAGCAGGTGGCAGGAAGCTAGTAAGGGTGGGCATACTAACTGAAAAGTGATGTACCAAACCGAAAGAACCAAAACTGAAACTAATGGACTAAAACCAACAATTAGTGTTTATTATGCTCATTAAATCTATAAAACCGAAATTTATTTGGTAAATTTGGTTTTTACACTTGATTAAGCAAAAATACCTAGGAAACTAAAAATACGTACATACTCCCTCCGTGCCAAAATAATTGTCTCAACTCTATACTAAATTTAGTACAAAGTTGAGACACTTATTTAGGGATGGAGGGAGTATTATTCATCAACATCGTTGTGGCACTATATTTCCTATCCCAGCGGCTGATAACCCACAAGTATAGGGGATCGTTTGTAGCCTTCTTCGATAAATAAGAGTGTCGAACCCAACGAGGAGCTCAAGGCGGAACAAATATTCCGTCAAGTTCTATCGACCATCGATACAACTCTACGCACACTTGATGTTTGCTTTACCTAAAACAAGCATGAAACTATTTTGCAAGAATAAGACTACGAGTACTTTGCGAGAATGAAACTACAAACAAATTGCGAGGTAATAGAAGTGGATAGCTTTTGTCAACAAGAAAGTGATTTGTCCCTAGACAATCGATAACAAGTACCGGTAATCATTCTTGTAATTTTATATGAGGGAGAGGCATGAGCTAACATAATTTATCTACTTGGATCATATGCACTTCTGATTGGAACTCTAGCAAGCATCCACAACTACTAAAGATCATTAAGGTCGTGAAACCCAACCATAACATTAAGTATCAAGTCCTCTTAATCCCATACGCCATAACCTACTTATCCGCATTTGGGGTGTTGTTATCCCCCGCAACACTGACAATAAGCAAACCATGAACATATTGCAACACCCTACATCAGGGCCCCTCACGTTTGCGTGAGAGGGATGGCACCGTAGGACATCACCATAAATAAAATATACAATCATACCAACCAAGATCACGATTAACCCATAGGACAAAATAGATCTAGCTGCTCAAACATCATAGGATAGACATAGATCATTGGGAAATAATATATGGAGTTGAGCACCATGTTTAAGTAGAGATTATAGCAGGGAGAAGGGGTGTTACACCACTTCATAGAGGGGAGAAAGTTGGTGTTGACGGTAACAAGATTGTTGATGTAGATCGCCGTCACGATCCTTGCCCCGGCGGCACTCCGGCGCCACCTGGAGAGAGGGGGAGAGAGCTCCCTCCTTCTTGTTCTTCCTTGGCCTCCCCCTAGATGGGAGGAGAGTCCCCCCTCTAGTCCATGGCCTCCATGGCAGCGGAGCGGCGGGAGCCCCTCCAAGATTGGATCTCCCTCTCTATTCTCTTCTGTTTCGCGCTCCCCATATCTGGCCCTTCACCATGTCTTAAATTCCCGTAGACCCGGAACTCCGATTGCGCTAAATTTTTTACATGAGTTTTTCCATAAATTATATTTCTTGCGCCATAAGAAGGGCCCCAACAGACCTTTGGGGAGGGCATAAGACACCTGGACGCGCTTGGCACCCCCTGGTGCACCCTAATGTATCTTGGGGGTTGTGGGCCCCCGTTTGCATTGATTTGACCTCCCAAAAATCACATATATTCCAAAATAATTCTCCGTCAATTTTTATCGCATTTGGACTTCGTTTGATATGGATTTTCCGGGAAAAAAAACATGCAACAAACAGGAACTGGCACTGGGCACTAGATCAATATGTTAGTCCAAATAAATCATATAAAATGTTGCCAAAAGTGTATAAAAGTTGTATAATATTAGCATGAAACAATCAAAAATTATAGATATGAGGAAGACGTATCAGCATCCCCAAGCTTTATTTATGCTTGTCCTCGAGTAGGTAAATGATAAAAATGATAATTTTTGATGTGGAATGCTACCTAGCATAAACTTGATCATATGTCTAATCATGGCATGAATATTAAGACATAAGTGATTCAAAGCAATAGACTATAATTTGACATAAAGACATCAATACTCAGGCATCCCACTAAACAAGAATGTCTTTCAAAATATCAATGCTGAAGAACATTATCCCTACAAAATCATATAGCCTTGTCATGCTCTGGCTTCTTAACACAAAGTATAAATCATGTACTACCCCGGTGTCAGCCAAGCAATTGGTTCCTACTTTTTAATGCGCTTCAGCTTTTTGAAACTCATGCAATAAATGGGCGCGAGCTATGGATATAGCACTATAGGTGGAATACAGTATGATGATAAGGGTAAATATAGACAAGAAAAAAAAGTAAGAAACTCTCACATCGACGCGGCTAACCACCAAGCTATGGAGATGCCCATCAATTGATATCAATGCGAGGAGTAGGGATTGCCATGCAACGAATGCACTAAGAGCTATAAGTGTATGAAAGCTCAATATGAAAACTAAGTGGCTGTGCATCTAATCTATAATGAAAAATTCCCACTAGTATATGAAAGTGACAACATAGGAGACTCTCCATATGAAGAACATGGTGGTACTTTGAAGCACAAGTGTCTAGCATGCCCCTTTTTTCTTTTTCTATGTTTTCTTTTTTTTCTTTTTTCTCTCTCCCATTTTCCGGAGTCTCACCCTGACATGTGGGGCAATCATAGTCTCCATCATCCTTTCCTCACTGGGGCAATGCTCTAATATGAAAATTGATGATCATCACACTTCTATTTACTTATAACTCAAAAGAAATAAAAATTACAACTCGATACCTATAACAAAGTATGACTCTATATGACTGCCTCTAGCAGTGTACCAGGATGTGCAATGATCTAGCAAAACATGTATAAAAAGTGATAAACGGTGGCTGAGCCACAAACACTATGTCAGCTATATGATCATGCAAATCAATATGACAATGAATGCTCAAGTCATCAAAATGGAAGCAGTGGAAGTTGCATGACAATATATCTCGGAATGGCTATGGAAAGACCATAATAGGTAGGTATGGTGGCTATTTTCAGGGATAATAAGGCTTATGTGTGATAGAGCGTATCATATCACGGGGTTTGGATGCACCGGCGAAGTTTGCACCATGTCTCGAGGTGAGAAAGGGCAATGCACGGTACCGTAGAGGCTTGCAAATTGCAGAAAGGTAAGAGTGTGTATAATCCATGGACCTACATTAGTCATAAAGAACTCATATTCTTATTGCTTTATTAGCCCTCGAAGCAAAGTACCACTACGCATGCTGCCGTGGATTTGTCACGACATATGTCCTCGTTGAAAGGACTTAGTCATGAGGCCAACACATCTAATTGGTAGCTTGAGAGGGGTTGAACGGGACAAGAGACACGAGGTTTTACCCAGGCTCGGCCCCTCACGGTGGAGGTAAAAGCCTGCATCCTGCTTCATTGATATTGATGATGATAAACATGATTATGAGGGTGCTCTATATCGAGAGCTATAGACTTGTTTGTCTAACCCTAATCTTGTCTAACTTGTGAATCTTGTGCCTCTTGTGGTGCCCCGCCCCTCCTTATATAAGTTGAAGGGGCGGGTTACATGACTAGTCCTAGTAGGATTAGGATTACTCTATTACAAGTAGAGTCCTAGTCTTGCTTCTTTTGTAAGGGAATATTCCTTATGCTTTCCTCTTAAACTGTCCCACCATAATATGAGTCGGCCTTCCATGAACCGCCTTCTAGGCCAACGGGTCTTGTTGCTCCTCTGATCCGCCTATCAGGTCACCAATGAGTCGCCAACTCTCGGCGGGTTAGTAGTGAGTCGCTCGGTCAGGGCGGGTCACCAGTGAGTCGCCAAGTCTGGCCGGGTCATACATCCGACCGGGTTACACCGCGGGGTATATCCCCGACATTAGCCCCCAGTTTATTTGGATTTATCCATGTTAAACTCATCCTGCAAAATAAACACAAGAACATATTTGACAGGTTGTGCTCCAGGTTAAAAGTTCTTGTAAGATGGCACCTAATCATCAAGTCCTTGTGATTTCCTTCTTCTGGAAAGTTCGGGTCAATAGGCCAGCCTCATGATCAATTTACTGACATTGGTTTCTTACAGAAAAATATTGTGAAGAATAATTCGTTTGCGTCGGCCTTCAATTCTCTAACTTGACAAGAATATTGGTCTTAAAATATTCAACTGATATTCGGCCGGCTTGAAGATGTAGTCCTTCCCGGTTTATCATTGTCAAAGTTGTTGGTTTGTCCATATTGATGGAACCGGGTCATGTAATTGTTGCTAACATCAAGCTTGAAAACGTACCTCCCTTATATTCATATCACTTGTAGCCCCCATGTCTTAAGAAGGGAGCGTAGCAACAACTTAAGACTGGCTTCAATATAAATGTCGCAACCTTGAAGAAATTCGGGTTGTTCATCTCAGTCACTAGTCATAAACTAAATATTCCACATATGTAGCCCCCAAGTGACGGGTTGTCATGCTTGCAGCAACCTGGGACTTTTAATCGCCTTATGCTCATGAAAACTTCAACCAGTGTAGCCCCCAAGGGCCGGGCCATTATGCAATAATGAGCAGGGACTTTATATACACTTCATTGAAAATAACATCATATGATGTAGCCTCCATCGTAGGGCTTGAACCCACAACCACAAGGTTAAGAGCCTTGTGCCTACCAACTAAGCAATGGACCCTTCAATATAATGGATTAGAGCTTGTGTACTTTGAATTTTTTTATAGGAGCAATTAGTAGCCCCCAAGGGCCGTCTCATCATAATGTGACGGGTCAGGTCTTCAATGAGGCAAGTTAAAAATGACCTTGCATTAGCCCCCAAGTCTCATGGTGTATGCTTGCAGCAACATGGGACTTCCATATTTGATATAATCATGATTTGAATAATGTAGCCCCCAAGTGCCGGTCGTGTGCCTGCAGCGACTCGGGATTATTCCTTCCATTGTAGAATAAATCATATCTATTGATAAAGAAATAATAACCATTGCGCTGAAGCGACTTTGAAAACCTCAATCATAATACTGGTTATTGATAACCATAATAAAAATCCAGCCATGTTGGTTATTCAAGATTTGAATAATATAACCTGGTATGAAAACTTCAATCATTCAATATCATAATGAAAATCCATCCAAGTTTGGCTATTAAAGATTTGAATACCTTATCGGTTGACAACTAAATCCGGAGTTTAAATACTCAGTGGCTCTTGGCCGATGGCGACTTAATGCACATCCATTGTAATCCGGGATTTTTGTAACCCGGCGGCTTATAGACTTTGTGAAAATCAATAATTGATAACCCTTTTGAGACAACAATTTCAATTTTTGATGATGGGCTTGAACTTAATCATTTATGTAAGTCATAACTCTGCAAATCCTATATAGGGATTAAACAACATATGCCCTGGCAACTTAACGTCAAAAGCCAGGGCAGGTAACAACCCAAACATAATATATAGTATTATGCAATTATTGAAAAGACTAGCATTAAGGCCATTCAAGCCTAAACATACTAGCAACTTCAAGTTAAAAGCCAGGGCGAGTTATCAAACCTCGCATATTCATATAACCAGGAAAACATACCTGTAGGATTGATTTATACTGCTGGCTTACATTGCCATACCCAATGAAAGGTAACAATCCAATGATCTATAGGCACATGATTCCAATGGCACAATCAAAAATATACTAGCGACTTAACGTCCAAAACCAGGGTGGATTATCAAACCTCGCATATTCATCCAAAAATTTAAAAATATACCTGGAAGATTGGCTCAAATTGCCGGCTTACATTGTCACATCGCGCCAGTGAGGGTGTCCATCCCAAAGATTTATAAGCGCATAATTCCAATGGCGCAATCCAAAATATACTGGCGACTTAACGTCCAAAGCCAGGGCGGTTTACCCAACCCAAAATATTCATACCATTACTGCAAGTCATACATGTAGATTAATACCATGGTGATGCATTGATAATTATCATCCGAGGCCAGTATCAACCTAGAGTCATGAAATATCATCAGTTTGATTGCTCAAGGCAAAATATCCTAGCGACTTAAAGTCTTCTATCAGGGCGAGTTTCAAACCCAAAGATACTCAATGATGTCATATAATCAAGCCAACATGGCCCGTGAAATCGGTTCATACTGCCGGCTTGCAACACCATATGCAGTACCCTATGCAATTTATGCATATTGTCGGCTTACAACACCATAAGCAGCAAGGGTAATATCCCAAAGACTTAGAATGCAGAGCTCCAAGTGTATAATCAAATCATACTGGTGACTTATTGTCCAAAGCCAGTCCGGTTATCAAAACTTCGGATAGATTCAAATATGAGTCATAAGGATCAAGGCTACATGGCCTGAATCAATTTTAAACCATATATCAATATGGTACAATGATATGCTTCCAAACAATGTTCAAATAAAATATCAAACCAAAAAAACAAGGCTTTCATAGGCTGCCAAACCTCAACATCAAGTGCTATTCAAGGGCCGCACAGCCATTGTGCTAATCCTTTATTCAAACCTGTAAGCCAGGCCTCACATGACCAATCGTAATTTTAACTCTGACAAGTTCAGGGTCTTTATAAGATTGACTGTCAAGAGTACGGTGAGTCATTCCAGGATTACCTGGTCGGAGTGGCAAGCATATAAAGGCAGGATAACCCGGATTTTTGGTGAATACACCTGGCGGTCCAAGCCAATTATAAGGGTAAACAAAGCTTTGTTCATTAAACAGGAAGCCCCCAAATAATAATTTAATCCAGGCATACAAGCCGGATAAGTAGGGTAGTCATAGCTATGCTTAGTGAGCAGGAAGCCCCCAAGTGACATATATCAAGCCATCAAGGCAGGATACCTATGTTTGAACTTCACACCATAGCGAGTTCTCTTTGGTAACCTTTTAACTTGGGGGAAAAAATCCTCAAGTCAGTTTCAAGGCATATAAGTTGGATCAAACGGTAGTCACTGTTGTGCTCAGTGAGCAGGAAACCCCTAAGTGACCAATAATGTGATAAGCCAATAAGGCAGGATACCCACGTTTGAACCACGCATTATGGCAGCAAGTTCTCTTTGGCAACCTTTAATTTTTCCTGAGAACTCGAACTTGCGAGAGATGGATTCTTTTTGAACAGGAATTTTAAACTGGATATTCAGAGCATCAAAGCTTTGTGAGAGACATATTTCCCTTAAGCTGGAATTCTTCATTTTAAGAAGGAAATTTTCTGGCGGCCTTTAAATTTTCATCAATATAACAGTAGCCTTCGGGACCGGGTTATCTTCCCTTCAATGACCTAGAGTTCTTGAATCCGCTTACACTTGCAACATTTACTGAGTCATGTCCATGTAGCCCCCAAGTCTTAAGATGACTCAAGGAGTTGGCTTAAGATTCTCCATATTTGACTGTCATATCCTCCCGGTATGATTCATTCAACAACTCACTGATATAATGGTCCCTTTTGCAGTACACAAGTTGTCCTGCATTAGAGAACTTGCAACCCAGAGTAATTGCTCTTTTAAAGAAAGCAATATGTAATAAAAAAAATATTGGCTGGATTTCATCTGATAAGTTAGGCCAGAAATTATCCACCACGGATTTGATGATCACCACGGTGAAGCTGAAATTAATCACGTCCAAGTCGACCGCGAGAGCATACAGATGAGTCAGCCATGGCGTTGTAAGCCGGTGCGGACGGGCGAGGTAAACCCATTGCATTGATGTAGATTGGGCCACAAAGACGGCGATATACGCACATCCGTAGAACAACAAATAAGAATGGTCCAGCGAGTCATCGTAACCCGGGTCGGGGGCGACGGTTTGCGCATGTCCGTTCCCTGGGCAACATGGCACGAACAAACGCTGGTACAGAATGTTGCCAGCTCGTGCTCCATACCCGCGGTATAAACATAATTGTCCTGCGTATAAAAAATACAGCAGGGCGGTGTAGTTGTTTGTTGAAGGAAATCAACATGTACTTAACAAAAAATACATAGGATAAATATCACCTGATTTATTTAGGCGACCGCTCTGTACGCAGACCCTATCTCTAGGTCCCTTTGGCCTTTAAAATATTTGTCCTTGGTCTGCAAACTGATCAGAATGGTGTGGGCTTCAACCTCTTCCATACTGTGACACAGAAACAAAATCTTGTAGGCAAGCACATACGCAAAGCCTTGGCAATTCCTTGCAATAACATCTGTTGCATTCTCCCCGTTTCAGTTTCAGTATAAAACCATCGAATACTCCACCACTTGATCATTGGTAACCTTTCCTCATTTATTATTTCTCCCATGTAAGAGATGATATCATCACTCAAGCTTGATATCCAGTGGAAAATGGAGGCTTGAACATATCCAGTCAAGCAGAAACATGTGCAGAATCTTCGGGGATAAAGCATGCTAAACAGTGGTACGAGTTCCATCGATTACTTTAAGTACTTCCTGCCTCATGAAGCCCAACCAAAGTACCAACCTAATCCTCATATATGACCTGGCAAGGCCCCGGCAGCTTGTAGATGTACTGGTGGCTCGGAGCAGGCTAAAACAAAGCGAGGCAGAGCAAGGCCGGCTCAGGGTGGCTCGTCATTGGCGGTTCATCGGTTTAACACGGAGAGGCTCCAAGGCAGGGGCGTATGGACGGAGGCCACCTAGGTGGGTCAAAGAGGCGGAGGTAGTGGCTCAACAACTGCTCCGGCGAGGGAAGCACAAGGCCAAGACAGAGGCCGGGAATGGCCTGATGGCGGCGGTTTTAGAACTGCAATGACATGGGGCAGACGAGGCGGGCCGGCTTAGGCTTGACATGGCTGGGCATGCAGTACTATGGAACAGGGGCTAGCCCTTGGCGAGCGGCAACTCAAAACCGTGGAACGGTCAAGCCACTCACTGATGGAGGAGTAGGAAGGCGACTCGCGGCCGAGGTATGCAAGAAGTGCCACGACCTGTGCTTTGCTTTTCCTTGCTTTGGTTGCCATGTGAGCACTGAGTTGGACTACTGCTAAGCCCAATTGACCTTTCCACCCCAAAGAAAGCAGAACCAGCAGCTATGTGTTGACCGGCAACTCAGGACAGAACCAGCTCGGAGACATAGACTAGTCCGGTGGCTCAACAATGCGGTGATGGTAGCAGGCCGGTTCCGAGCCGTGGTTGACACAAATGATGGCTTAATGTGGCATGGACACGGTTGCGGCAACTAGACGTGAGGCTGACTCGGACTCGGCGAGTTAAAACGTTGAAGATCAAACCCTCCTCCAGGTCGTCATATTATTTTGCTTTATCTAGTTTTACCAAAACTAGAACTCGCATCCCCTATCAACAACAGCAGGAGCTTTAACGGATCTTCAAGGAAACGTTCGAGCTTTGACTTTGACTCGAAGTACTAGTAGTAGTACTATTGGTTAGTGATTGATTTGACACACTTGCTTTGATCAACCCTCAAGTGGCGGCTCAGAGGCAGGACCTGACAGGGGCAGAACACCGGTTTCGATGCGGCAGCAGCAGGGCCCCGGCAACTTGAAGCAGGGGCCAAGGCGAGCGATGTAGGCAGGAGGCCCGCGCAGTGAGACACAAAAAAATTCATCTCCAAGTTGTAGTGATCTTAGGCGATTCAAACCTGGCTCATGGTGGTCTTCTACTCAAGCATAGAAAAATTAAAAACTCCTGTTGATACTTCCGGAGATACTGGTGGCTCGCTAGAACAGATGTCGGTCTTGGCTCCCATGGTGGCTACTATAACAGATATCAATTCGCCTCCAGATTCGACGGATCGCTGGGTCATGTTCATCCACACGCAACCCTAGTTTTCTTTCGACCTCAAACCTCATAGATCTTAAATCTGGATTGATGAACTTGAAGTCGATGCAAATCCTTCTAAACTGGCTCATTCGGAAAAAATGCAAACTTCTCGATCCCTGGGAGAAATCCCTCCAAGAACTCAACACCACTGTGCGCAGGCCCCATGGTGGGCGCCAACTATCATGGATTTGTCATGGCAGATGTCCTCGTTGAAAGGACTTAGCCGTGAGGCCAACACATCTAATTGGTAGCTTCAGAGGGGTTGAACGGGATGAGAGACGCGAGGTTTTACCCAGGTTTGGCCCCTCATGGTGGAGGTAAAAGCCTACATCCTGCTTCATTGATATTGGTGATCATGAACATGATTACAAGGGTGCTCTATCTCGAGAGCTATAGACTTGTTTGTCTAACCCTAATCTTGTCTAACTTGTGAATCTTATCCCTCTTGGGGTGCCCCGCCCCTCCTTATATAAGTTGAAGGGGCGGGTTACTTGACTAGTCCTAGTAGGATTAGGATTACTCTATTACAAGTAGAGTCCTACTCTTGCTTATTTTGTAAGGGAAAATTCCTTATGCTTTCCTCTTAAACCGGCCCACCATAATATGAGCCGACCTTCCATGAACCGCCTTCTGGGCCACCGGGTCTTGTTGTTCCTCTGACCCGCCTGCCCGGTCACCAATGAGCCGCCAACTCTGGGGGGGTTACAAGTGAGTCCCCGGGTCAGGGCGGGTCACCAGTGAGTCGTAAAGTCCGGTCGGGTCATACATTCAGACGAGTTACACTGCGGGGTATATCCCCGATACATGCCCCCAGGGGGGAGGTTGGTAGGAGTTAACCATCACACGCCCACGACCTTCACACAAAGATAGACAATCAAAGATAAATTGTGCTCCAGCTTCCTGCAATAACGAGAGACTATATGTGCATGCTTTGGGAATCACAAAGCTTAACACCAATATCTTAGTAAACACCATCATCCACTAGTACCTTCCATATATTAACATTTCTATATTGCAAAACTATTGCAAGGAATCAAACATACTATATTTAGTGATCCACAAGTTTTACATTGGATTTTTATGACTAACCATGCAATTGACCAATTCCATTTGTCTCTCTAAACAGATAAAGGTGAAGCATGAGAGTTTAATTCTTTCGACAAAATATCATGCTCTAACAAATAAAAGTGAAGCAAAATAGCATTCTACAAATAACGGTTTTCTATGTGAAGAGAAACAAGCAATCCAAACTTCAAAGGTTATAAGTGAAGCACATGAAGCATTCTATAAAGCCATACTCAAAAGATATAAGTGAAGTGCAATGAACATTCTATAAATCAACCATGGGCTATCTCATACCAGCATGGTGCATAAAAGAAAATGTCGGAGTAATGGACCACGGGTAGCCTAACCCGAGTCCCTGAGCCTTTCAAGACTTTGGACCGGCTTCGCCCCACGGGACCCCAGAATGAAGCGCCACCTTCCAGTGGCTGGCTGGCTCAAGGGCCGGCTGCCCGAAGATGGCCGAGCACCAGCAGTCGACACCAGGATGGGCCGAGTTCTAGCAGACGACCTCCATAGATGCCGGCTTCTAGTAGGCGGCCACCCGGCACCCTCAGAGTTTGCGCCCCTCATCAAAAGGACGAGACAGGGTGAGGCTACAGTGTAGTCCCTCACACCCGAATCCGGGCTTGGCATCGCCACAGTGCCCCGTACAAGCGGAGATCTCCGCACGACGTGGCACTATTGCCACTTCCCCGTTAACGTCATTCCTGATAGGTGGGGCCCTGTTCCCACGATGACCTGTTGGTACGGCCTGCAGGCGGCGGGCCCTACCAGGCAGGGAGAGCCCGGAAGACGGCGGAAGCCAGACTAGCCGGACCTAAGGGAGGCCGGCTTCCAGCAGGCGGCATGTTCCTCCCTCGGGGCCTGTGCACCAGTAACCAGAAGAGGCGCGGAGTGGATACAGTGATCTCCCACCAGGCGGCGGGACTGTAGCCACGCTCCCCTGACCAAGCCTGCATCATTAGCATCACGACTACAGTGATCAGCCACCAACCAGACCCGCCCGCGGCAGAAGCGGCCTATCGGCTCCGTACCAGACCAGTCGAAGGGGCCCACCAGGCGGCGGGCCCCAGCTGCCAGTGGAGAAGCCGACGACCAGAGACACTTACAACCGGGTCCTACACCCGGCCAGATTACCAATGTACCCCTGGGGGTAGTCCTATATAAACCCCCCAGGGCACCCATGCAAAGGGTTCCCAACCTGCTAGAACTAGCCTCACCCCTAGAGGAAGAAGAGATCTAGCCCTGCCTCCTTCTGCCTCTAGCATACAGCTCGAGGAGCACCATTGTACTCACTAGTGCCTTAGTGATTATGCGGAGACCCCGCAAAGCAGGACTAGGGGTGTTATCTCCTAGGAGAGCCCCGAACCTGGGTAAAGTGCGCCAGCGTTCGTGTCTACACCTCATCCCGCTTCCAAGCACCGGTGACGTTCTACTCGCTCCCACCATGATAAGCCATCCTTTGGCATATGTCGCACCCAACCCCCGACATTTGGCGCCCACCATGGGGCGAGGTGCACCGTCATTCGGAGACCTACTCTTGACGGGAACCTTGTTCCTTCCTGGCGAGCGCAGCCAGCCCATCACGCCCGACGGCGTCAGCCTCAACGCGCTACACGACACGGAGATCGCCTGCACAACGAGCTACCTCACCAACCTTGTTGGCGAGATCCGCCTCTCCGATGAGCCTGCATCCGACGCGGGCACCGACTGCCCCGAGAGCCGCCTCGTCAGCCTCCTCGACCAGCTCCATGTCACCAGCGAGCCTGTTGTGGACTTGGAGTCTGTTGGCTCCACCGACCCGATGATCGTCGACTCCGGCATGGCGTCGCTTGACGCGTTCCCCACCAACATGGTGGTCTACGATGAGCCGCCTCCTCACGAGCATAGCGGCGGGAGCACCGTCACGGAGGTGCTTGTCATCAACAGTGGTGAGCACTCGGACGGAGGCATTCGAGACCCGCTCGATGCGGTGCTGCGAGACTTGTCAGCGCCCATCCCAGAAGACGCAGACGCTGAGACGCTAGAAGCACGTCGCGTCCAGCTCATCGAGAGCGCCAACCGACTGGCCAGCATGCGACACCTCTAGGAAGCCTACCGGCGCGAGATGAACCGAGCCATTGGCAGCACGCCGGCTCCTGAGGGGCCTAGCCGCATTGGCTCGATCCGGCAGCATAGCGCGGCCATTGCTAGCATGTTCGGAACGGATCGTCCCGTCTACGCCACGCTTGCGGAGAACATCTGAGCTGCCCAGGCGGTGACAGATGAGCTGGACAAGTATAAGGGCGACCAGCGTCGCCACATGATGGAGCGCGTCCAGCAGCTCCTTGACGCGGCCGCCGAGCAGCATGAAGCCAGCTGCCGCGCCGAAGCGCCCATCCGGCGGAACAATGAACCACCCCTTCGCCAGGATCATGGAGCGACATCCCAAAAGCTGACTGGTGGCGCCCGCGGTAGAATAGGCAATGAGCCGGCTGCCAGCCGCAGTCGGACTCACCTCTTCATCGAGCATGACATAGACAGCCGCTCCCGAGCTGTGGAGCGAGGAGGCGACCCGCCTCCTCCTCAGCTTCATGGCTAAAGGCATCCCACCCCGCCGCCTGTCACGCACCCGACACTCGACGACCGCCTTGGCCGCCGAGAAGGAGTGGGAGAGAATGACGCCCACCATCGGATCGACCGCCTCAACCGATCCCTGGCACTAGAAGAAGAAGACGCGTTGTGTCCGCCCTGTTTTAGCCCTCGAATCCAAGATGAGCCTTTCTCTAGAGGGTTCATGCTCCCAAGAGATACGCCCAAGTACACCGGCTCCGTGAAGCCGGAGGACTGGCTGGTCGACTACTCCACGGCCATCAGCATAGCAAATGGCAACAAGCGCGTTGCTGTAAAGTACGTCCCGCTCATGCTCCAGGACACAGCTCGTACGTGGCGTAACAGACTGAAGCCCCGCAGCATCAACAGCTGGGTTGATTTTACCGAAGCCTTCATCCGCAACTTGAACAGCATGTACAAGCAGCGTCCCAAGCCCCGTCAGCTCTCCTTGTGCATCCAAGGGCCCAGCAAATCGACTCGCGACTATCTCACGCGCTGGGCCGAGCTGCACAACTCATGCGAAGGCATGCACGAGGTGCATTCCATCGAGTACTTCACTGCCGGGTGCCGAGAAGGCACCCTCCTCAAGCACCGACTTCTCTGCAACGAGCCGGTGACTCTCGACGAACTGTTAATCATAACCGCCAAATACGCTACGGCCAACTCCTCCATGAAGGCGGAGATCCAAGTCGACGCATCCGGCAAGGTAGCTCCTCAGGCTCCTCGGAATCCGGCTGGCGACACTAGTCGGCGACAGCAACCTAGCGACAACAAGCGAAAGGCCATGCAGCCGGCTTCCACCAGCCGGCAGGTGGCGGCAGTTGAGGACCAGCAGCCGGAAGGGCAGCCACCGCCCAAGCGTCACAAAGGCGGCAAGCCCAATTGGTTGCCCGCCTTCTCGTACGAGCAAACTCTTGATGCCCCCTGAAAGTTCCATAGTGGTGCAAAGCCGTCCAACCACACCACTCGGAAGTGCCATTGGCTTACCAGAATCGCCAAGCGAGATGGACTCCTACCTCCTCCACCTGTCGGCCCGCCGCCTCCACCGCCCCAGTAGCCGGCGACTCGGCCAGTCGATGCCATACAAGATGAGTATCCAAAGGAGCACGGAGCCTACGTCGTGTTCACCAGTATGGCCAACAACAGGCGTAGCAGACGGCTACAGCAGCAAGAAGTACATGCAGTTGCGTCAGATGCCCCTGAGTTCATGCACTGGTCCGAGAAGCCCATTAGATAGAGCAGGGCTGACCACCCGGAGGTGATGCTCACCCCTAGTTCTTATGCTCTGGTCTTAGATGCCACCTTCTCAACAGAGAGGCGAGCAGCTCATTTCTCTCGAGTCTTGATAGATGGTGGCAGCAGCATCAATATCCTGTACCATGACACAATGGAGAAATTGGTAATCAAGCAGAAGCAGCCTTACCCCAGTCGGACTGTATTCCATGTCATAGTTCCTGGCCTTTCCTGCTCACCAATCGGCAAGACCCAGATCGACGTTCTCTTCAGGGACAAAGATCATTTCCACCGAGAGCCAGTCTAGTTTGAGGTGGTGGACCTTGAGAGCCCCAACCATGCGCTACTTGGCCGGCCTGCTCTGGCCAAGTTCATGGCGGTCCTCCACTATGCTTACCTCAAGATACACCATCACCTTGGCAGGAATCTTCTTCCTGGGGCGCTTGCCCTCGACATCACCAGGGTCATCGCGACTGATCTTATAACGCAATGCACCGCATACCGGGCAAGCGTTCAAATCCTCATACTCACCGCGGTAGAGGATGCAGTCATTAGGGAATCCATGTATCTTTTGCACCTCTAACCCTAGAGGGCAAACAGCCTTCTTTGCTTCATACATACTCTCGGGCAATTTGTTGTCCTTTGGAAGCATATTCTTTATCATTACCAGCAACTTTCCAAATCCCTTGTCAGATACACCATTCTCTGCCTTCCATTGCAGCAATTCAAGTGTGGTGCCCAACTTTTTTTTGTCAGCTTCGCAATTCGGGTACAACAATTTCTTGTGATCCTCTAACATGCGCTGCAACTTCGTCCTCTCCAGATCACTTGTGCAGTATCTCTTTGCATCGGCAATGGCCCGACCTAGATCATCAGCGGGCTCATCTGATGCGTCTTCTTCAGTTTCTTCCCACATTGCCGGCTCAGCTTCTTCCCCCATTGTTGTATCATCGTATTCAGGGAAACCATGGCCAGGATAGCCGTCGTCGTCCTCTTCTTCTTCATTGTCTTCCATCATAACCCCTATTTCTCCGTGCTTGGTCCAAACATTATAGTGGGGCATGAAACCGGACTTAAATAGGTGGATGTGAATGGTTTTTGACGTAGAGTAACTATGACCATTCTTACAGCCAGCACTTGGACAAGGCTTAAAACCATCCACCCGCTTGTTTGCCTCCGCGGCCCGCAGAAAAGTATGCACGCCATTAATGAACTCGGGAGAGCATCGGTCATCATACATCCATTGTCGGCTCATCTTCATTACACAACACCGAATAGACCAAATTAATACAAGTTCATACATAAAGTTCATACATAAAGTTCATACATAAAGTTCATATACAGCACTTAATTAAATGCAACATACAAATAACTCTCTAGCTAAAGAATTTAAATGCAACAACAAATGCAATGAAGATCGCAACTAAGGTAACAATTGATCCAACAGCATAATGATACCAAGCCACACTATCAATGGCATATTTTTTAATCTTTCTAATCTTCAACCTCATTTTCTCCATCTTGATCTTGTGATCATCGACAACATCGGCAACATGCAACTCCAATTCCATCTTCACCCCCTCAATTCTTTTCAATTTTTCTTTCAAATACTCGTTTTCCCTTTCAACTAAATTTAACCTCTCGACAATAGGGTCGGTTGGAATTTCCGGTTCACATACCTCCTAGATAAAAATATCTATGTCAACTTGATGGGCATAATTTGTCATAAACATGAAATGCAACAACTAGTTTTAAAAGAGAATATACCACATCCGAATCATAACAAGGACAAGGGCCGACGGGGACGGATATCAAAACCATGGCACTATGTATAACAAACAACGTACGGGTAAGATAATTATACGAGTAACTATATATCCAAATCACACAAACATCAATTTGGTAATGTGTAAAACATTCATGAACAAGAGCCTCACCACAAGGTGGTGCCGGTGACGGGACGGTGCAGGCGATCGATGGTGGTTACGACGGAGATTTAGAAGGCACTAAGTTAACCACACCTGCATATGCAAACTAAGTGTTATTTTTGACCTCAAATTGCATATAAATCAAATAGTAGCAAATATAATTCCTCCCAAATTAATCACTATACAAAACATTGCAAGAGCTAATCTAGCAATGAGAGTTGAAAGGTCAAAGTTGCTAACCTTTATGATCATTTGAATGGATGGGGGCCTTCAAATCTTGACAAATTTTGATAAAAATTTGTGAGGAGCTCAAGAGGAAGAGGGGAAGAACAGAGAGGAGAGGGGAAAAAGGGGAAGAACAGAGTGGCTCGGGTGGACGAAGGGTTTATGTACGTCGACCTTTAGTACCGGTTCGTGCCACGAACCGGTACTAAAGGTGCTAGAGGGGCCCCAGACTGACAACACCCTACCACCACTCTCTTTAGTACTGGTTCGTGGCACGAACCGGTGCTAAAGGTTCGCCATGAACCGGTACTAATCAGGACGGCCGGCTAGCCGTTGGAACCGGCACTAAAGGACACATTAGTGCCGGCTCAAAATCAAACCGGCACTAATGTGTCTCATATTAGGTTCTTTTTCTATAGTGGATAGCAGCCTCACAAAGATAGGAGTTATCCAGGTCAGCAGCTCTTGTGGGAAATGGAGTCCCATAGATGCTGATGAACCACAAACCGCTTCCGCCATCAGCCACTACAGACCTTGTGTTGTACTCATAGGCCAGAATGGTCTTGTACTACATATTATGTATGTTGCTTGGAGTTTCTGTATCAAGTTGGTGTCTCATCAGCTAACAGTAATCCTGGGGCTGGTGAGCACAACGGCCATTTTCTAGGAAATTAATATCCTGGAAAACCGGTCCCTACACTACACCCGGTGGGTGCGCTGTCGTGCCCCCGCCAAGAAATAAAAGGATAAAAAACAAAGGAGTGAGAAACATACCCGGATGGCTGCTCGCGAGTCCAAGAATGCCTCGTTGCACCGCTTGAGGGCGTCGGCTTCAGCCCGGAGCTTGGCCTGGACATCGAGGGCCGCCTAGTTCAAGGCTCTTGTCCCACCACCGCGCACCCAGCCGGAGGGCGCGGTGCTGGTCGCCTCAGTGTCCGTGACCGACGAGCTCGCGGCGCCTGCCTCCAGCGGTCGCGGTGCCGAGACCGCCTTCGCAAGACGACGGCGCACGGGTGTGTGGGCCTCAGGAGTTGGGCCCGTCACCACCTCGTTCCCGGCTGGTGGCGCCGGCAGGGCGGCCCGCTGCCTGTCTTGTGCTCTGCCGATCGGCGGTCTCGGAGGCACGACAACAGCTCTGCCAATCGACGGTCTCGGAGGCACGACAACATCCGGCATGGCAACGTCGCCGCTCTCCCTCTCCATGACCGGCTGCTCATCACTGGCTCCCCCAGTCGTCGCCACGAACTCTGGCAGAGGTGGCACGAAATTCAGGGGAGCAACAAGCAGCGGCTCCTGGAGGCACGCGGCCTCCGTGAGCCGCTCCTTCGCTGCAACATCAGCCTCTGCCTCCGCCAGCTTCTTCAGCACAAACGCCTCTGCCTTGTCAGCCTTCGCCTTCTCCAGGCGGGCGGCTTCCTGCTTATCGTGCACCTCCCGCGCGTTTCGCTCCTGCGCCTTTCAGAGATCGGCGGCCAGATTGATTCACCGGGTGGTGGTGGAGGTCTCCACCGACCTGATGACGGAGGCGGCGGCCGACTTGTTGAGGGTGAGCGGGGCCCTTAGATAAGAAAACAGGGCAAAGAAATTTTTAGGCCAGATCAGCAAGAAAGGGAAAGCGTAAGAGAAATACTTACACTGACACCATGGGCAGCGCCTTCGGCTGCCTCTGGAACTTGGCCACCTTCGACGCGGCCTTTTTCCGCCTGGTCGCAGCGGCCGGGTTCTTGGGCTTCTTCGCCACGCTGCCGAACAGGGCAGCGCCCTGTTTCCGCTTGCGCTTGCCGCCTCAAGTGGATGGCCCGGTGGAGGGTCCCGTGACTGTATTTGCGGTGCCCCGCGCAGGGCGCGGCTCGTCATCATCGTCGGGCCAGGTCTCCATGCTGCCCGGTTCCTCGGAACCGCCTGCTCCGTCGCCGCCACCACGGCATCGTCCTCCAAGGCGGCCGCCCCCAAGTCGGGGTCGTCCTCGTCGCTCACCTCCCGGTCCGGCTGGTAGTTACCACCCGGTCCCACGATGGCGGTCATCGTCGAAGACATGTAGATCCGCGCTCCAAAGAAGGACCACTTCATACCAAGACCAAGGCAAGAGCTAAAAGGGGGAAGCTAAGAGACTTACGGCAGGCGGCGGGTTGTCACGGGAGTATGGCCACTTCCCGAACCGCCAGGACCCCTCCGACACCTTGAGGTCGGAGATCTCGTTCACCATCCGGGCCACCTCGGCAGTCGGCATCTCCTTTGTGCACGTCCAGCTCAGGTCGCGGTGCCCGCTCATCCGACAGATCAGATGAGGACGGCCTTGGAGCGGGAGAACCCGGTGCTCGATAAAGGCGATCAGCAGGTCGGACACCACGAGACCTTTCGCCTCCGTCAGCACCCGGAGCCGGCTGGTGGCGGCGGCCCTGTCCGCCGACACGGGCTTCGGTTTGTAGCCCTAGATGGGCCGAAGCCCAACAGGGGGGCCAACCTCGTAGGGCGGCAGGTTGATGAAGTCGACCGTCGGGTCGACGTTCTCCACGTAAAAGTATGATTGCTGCCACAGTTTCACTGACTGTGACAGCTTGATGACCGGGAAGGCATTCTTCTTCGACGGCCAGCGCACAGCGACGAAGGCGCCGCACTCGGCGGCCGTCTCCTTGGCGGAGGTGCCCAGCTTGGCATAGAAGAAGGCTCCCCATAGCTCGATGGAGGGGAGGATGCCGAGGTAGCCCTCGCACACAGTGACGAAGGAGGATAGCAGCTCACGGTGTTGGGCGTCAAGTGGTGTGGCTGAATGTGTCAAAAGTCCATGAACGAGCGGAGGAACCCGCTCACCGGGAGGCTGAAGCCGAAGAGGAAATGCGAGCGGAAGACAACCCGCTCGTCCATCTGCGGCGCAGGCGAGATCTCCCCCCGCGGCGGCACCCGCACCTTGACGAAGGTTGCATTGGGCATCCGGCGCATGGCCCGGAGGAAGGTGAGGTGATCCTCGATCACCATCGAGCCGTCCTAGTCTCCTCCCTTCTCGCGCGCCATGGCGTCTGAGCGGGGTTGCATGGGGAGAAGAGGCTCAGTGATGGCGAGCTGCGGCGGCGCTACGGCGGGCACTGAGCAGCAGCAGCAGAGAGAGAGGAGGAAGAAAGAGAGGGGAGGAGGGCGCGCGTGCTCCGCCGCTCCTCTGCCTCCCCCTACTTATAGCCCTCGGGCTACGAAGCTGAGGGGGCGGGACGTGCGATCGTGGTATTAAGTGCACCCACAACCCCACAACCCCCCGATTACTATGCAGAGTAACTGCGTAGTAACTCCCATGGGAATCGCAACCGCCCGCCTCGGCCGCAGCGGATCCGCCCGCGTGCCAAGGCCTGGTGGTGGCGGGCCCGGCCCACTGTCACGTCCCATCAAGAGCGTGGGGTGGCAGGCTGGCCAGGCTGACGTGCGCCGCATGGCGTGCTCGTGGCGGGCGGCAGGCAGGCCTAGGGAAGCTTAGCAGGCACGCCATCTTCTTCTCGCCTTGGCATTCGAAATCGGCAGGCGAGCCTGCCTTGTCAAATTGGCTCCAGCAGCCGGCACGTCACAAGGCGGACCAAACGTTCGATCAGAGCGTGGCAAGGAAGGAAACTGCTGAGACTTCACGAACCGTCAACCGTGACGCCTCACCAGCTTCGGGGACTACTGTCGGATTAATGGGCCACGGGTAGCCTAACCCGAGTCCATGAGCCTTTCAAGACTTTGGGCCGGCTTCACCCCACGGGACCCCAAAATGAAGTGTCGCCTTCCGGTGGCCGGCTGGCTCAATGGCCGGCTGCCCGAAGACAGTCGAGCACCAGGAGTGGACACCAAGACGGACCGACTTCTAGCAGACGGCCTCCGTAGATGCCGACTTCTAGCAGGCGGCCACCCGGCGCTCTCAGAGTCTACGTCCTTCATCAAGAGGACGAGACAGGGTGAGGCTACAGTGTAGTCCCTCACCCCCGAATCCCGGGCTTGGCATGGCCACAGTGCCCCATACAAGCGGAGATCTCCGCACGACGTGACACTGTTGCCACTTCCCGCTTGACGTCATTCCTGATAGGCGGGGCCCTGTTCCCACAATGACCTGTCGATACGGCCTGCAGGCGGCGGGCCCTACCAGGCAGGGAGATCCTGGAAGATGGCGGAAGCCAGACCAGTCGGACCTTAGGAAGGTCGTCTTCCAGCAGGCGGCCTGTTCCTCCCTCACGGCCTGTGCACCATTAACCAGAAGAGACGCGGAGTGGCTACAGTGATCTCCCACCAAGCGGTGGGACTGTAGCCACGCTCCCCTGACCAAGCATGCATCATTAGCATCACGGCTACAGTGATCAGCCACCAACCAGACCCGCCCGTGGCAGAAGCGGCCTGTCGGCTCCGTACAAGACCAGTCAGAGGGGCCCACCAGGCGGCGGGCCCCAGCTGCCGGTGGAGAAACCGGCGACCAGAGACATGATACGTCTCTAATGTATATTTTTTTTTTATTATTCCATGCTATATTACTATGTGTTTTGAATGATTATGGGCTTTATTATACACTTTTATATTACTTTTGGGACTAAACTATTAAACGGAGGCCCAGCCCATATTCCTGTTTTATTGCCTGTTTCAGTATTTCGAAGAAAAGGAATATCAAACGGAGTCCAAACGGAATGAAACCTTCGGCAACGTGATTTTTTGAAAGATTATGATCCGGGAGACTTGGAGTTCACGTCAGAAGAGCCTAGAGCAGGCCACGAGATAGGAGGGGGCTCCCCCCTTACAGGGTGGCGCCCCTGTCTTGTGGGCCCCTCAAGCACCTCCCAACCAACTTCTTTCGCCTATATATGCCTACGTACTCTAAAAACATCCACGGAGAAGATAGATCGGGAGTTCCGCCGCCGCAAACCTCTGTAGCCACCAAAAACCTCTCGGGAGCCCTTTCCGGCACCCTGCCGGAGGGGGAATCCATCACCGGTGGCCATCTTCATCGTCCCGGCGCTCTCCAGGACGAGGAGGGAGTAGTTCACCCTCGAGGCTGAGGGTATGTACCAGTAGCTATGCGTTTGATCTCTCTCTCTCTCGTGTTCTCTCTCATGTTCCCTCTATGGCACGATCTTGATATATCCCGAGCTTTGCTATTGTAGTTGGATCTTATGATGTTTCTCCCCCTCTACTCTCTTGTGATGAATTGAGTTTACCCTTTGAAGTTATCTTATCGGATTGAGTCTTTTATGAGAACACTTGATGTATGTCTTGCCGTGTTTATCTGTGGTGACAATGGGATATCATGTGCCTCTTGATGTATGTTTTGGTGACCAACTTGCGAGTTCCGCCCATGAACCTATGCATAGGGGTTGGTACACATTCTTGACTCTCCGGTAGAAACTTTGGGGCACTCTTTGAAGTACTTTGTTTTGGTTGGATGAATCTGAGATTGTGTGATGCATATCGTATAATCATGCCCATGGATACTTGAGGTGACAATGGAGTATCTAGGTGACATTAGGGTTTTGGTTGATTTGTGTCTTAAGGTGTTATTCTAGTACGAACTCTTTCATAGATCGATCCGGAAGAATAACTTTGAGGTGGTTTCGTACCCTACCATAATCTCTACGTTTGTTCTCCGCTATTAGTGGCTTTGGAGTGACTCTTTGTTGCATGTTGAGGGCTTGTTATATGATCTATCTATGTTATTATTGTTGAGAGAACTTGCACTAGTGAAAGTATGAACCCTAGGCCTTGTTTCCTACCATTGCAATACCGTTTAGGCTCACTTTTACCACTTGTTACCTTGCTGTTTTTATTATTTCAGATTACAAAAACCTTTATCTACCATCCATATCGCACTTGTATCACCATCTCTTCGCCGAACTAGTGCACCTATACAATTTGCCATTGTATTGGATGTGTTGGGGACACAAGAGACTCTTTGTTATTTGGTTGAAGGGTTGTTTGAGAGAGACCATCTTCATCCTATGCCTCCTATGGATTGATAAACCTTAGGTCATCCACTTGAGGGAAATTTGCTACTGTCCTACAAACCTGTGCACTTGCAGGCCCAACAACGTCTACAAGAAGAAGGTTGTGTAGTAGACATCAAGCTCTTTTCTGGCACCGTTGCCGGGGAGGCTAGGTAAAGGGCACTCACTCACACCCCGTCAACTAAGCTCTTTTCTGGCGCCGTTGCCGGGGAGGTGAGTGCTTGATGGTATATCTTAATATCTTGCAATTGAATCTTTTTGTTTCTTGTTTTATCACTAGTTTAGTTTATAAAAGAAAATTACAAAAAAATGGAGTTAAGTTTGTCTCATACGCTTCATCTTTTTAATATCTTTTGTGAGTATGATGAAAAGGAAAATTGTGCTCAAGTGCTAGAAGAAGAAATCTATAGAATGTTTGACACTAACTCTTTGAATGATGAGCATGATTGCAATGTTGTTAGTATTAATTCCTTGAAGATCCATGATGCTAATGATATGCAAATCCACAAGCTTGGGGAACCTATGTTTGATGAACATGATATTTTTAGTCCCCCAAGTTTTGATGAGAATATATATTATGATGAAAGCATGCCTCCTATTTATGATGATTATATTTATGAAAGTGGGTTTAGAAGAGTGTCAACTTTAGGAAGTAGTGATCCCACTATTTTGGAGGATGTTGAATCTTATTGTGATGAATATGAAAGTGGATTTGGAAGAGTGTCACCTTTATTTAGTGATAATTCCACTATTTCGGAAGAGGTTCCAATTGATTATGAGAACAAAGTTGCTATCTATTATGATTATTGTGATTACTTGTATGCTATTAGGAATAATGATAACCATGAAACTTGCCATCATGATTTTAGTTTTCAATTGGATTATGCGTCGCATGATAATTATTTTGTTGAGATTGCTCCCACTACTATTCATGAGAAGAAATTTGCTTATGTGGAGAGTAATAAAATTTCTATGCTTGTATATCATGAAAAGAATGCTTTAGGTGCTGGTTATATTGTTTAATTCATTCATGATGCTACTGAAAATTATTATGAGGGAGGAACATATGCTTGTAGGAATTGCAATAATATCAAGTTTCCTCTCTATGTGTTGAAAATCTTGAAGCTATGCTTGTTTTACCTTCCTATGCTTGTTGATTATTGTTCCCATAAGTTGTTTGCTCACAAAATCCCTATGCATAGGAAGTGGGTTATACTTAAATGTGCTAGTCATATGCTTCATGATGCTCCCGTTATGTTTCAATTCTTATCTTTTATGTGAGCATCATTGTCATCATAAGGCCTAGCTAAAAAGGCATTAAAGAAAAGCGCTTGTTGGGAGACAACCCAATATTTATCCTTACTATTTTTGTGTGTCCACGTGATTATGATACTGTAGTAATGATGTTTTATAGCTTTTGTTTCAATAAAGTGCCAAGTAGAACCTTTGGGAAGACTTGGGTGAAGTTTATGTGATCTTGCTGTGAAAAACAGGAACTTTAGCGCTCACAAGATTAGCTGCCATGTTTTACTGGAGAGTGCTTTTAGGTTGATTATTTTGGAAGATGATTAATAGACAAATTTCTCAGGTCCAGCAATTTATTTCATAATTTTTGGGGTTACAAAAGTATAAGTTTTATACAGATTACTACAGACTGTTCTGTTTTTGACAGATTCTGTTTTCTATGTGTTGTTTGCTTATTTTGATGAATCTATGAGTAGTATCGGAGGGTATGAACCATAGAGAAGTTAGAATACAGTAGATATTACACCAATATTAATTTAGAATGAGTTCATTACAGTACCTAAGTGGTGGTTTTATTTTCTTATACTAACGGAGCTTACGAGTTTTGTTTTGAGTTTTGTGTGGTTGAAGTTTTCAAGTTTTGGGTAAAAATTCGATGGACTATGGAATAAGGATTGGAAAGAGCCTAAGCTTGGGGATGCCCATGGCACCACAAGGTATTATTCAAGGACAACCAAGAGCCTAAGCTTGGGGATGCCCCGGAAGGCATCCCCTCCTTCGTCTTCGTTCATCGGTAACTTTACTTGGAGCTATATTTTTATTTGCCACATTATATGTGTTTTTCTTGGGGCGTCATTTTATTTTGTTAGTTTTTCTTTGCTGTTAGTTATAATAATGTTTTGCATATTTAGTTTCAATAAAAATGTCAAGATAGCCTTTGCCATGCTTATTTCGCTACTATACATGTTGCTGTTTGAAAACAGAAAGTTCACCGCTGTTGCAAAAATTCCCTAGAAAAGTCAGAGCATGGTCTAACGTTGAATCTTCTTGAATATTAAGCTCTGATAAATTTATTACAGTGGGAATTTTAGTTCATAATTTCTGGAGTCAGGTAAGTATTGATACTCTTGCATTCTTTACAGACTGTACTGTTTTGGCAGATTGCTGTTACGGTTGCATTGTTTGCATATGTTTGCTTGTTTAATGATTCTATTTGAGGATACGAGTATTAAATATGCAGAGGCATTTAGTATGCAATGTTGAATAATTTTAGTGATTTTTTACAGTAGAGAATGATATGGTTTTGCATTGATTTATACTAACCTATCTCACGAGTTCTTGTTGAGTTTGTTGTGAATGAAGCTTTTTGATAAAAAGAGAAACCATGATATGAGAGGAATTAAAGAGACACAAAAGCTCAAGCTTGGGGATGCCGAAGGCACCCCAAGATAATATTTCAAGAAGTCTCAAGCATCTAAGCTTGGGGATTCCTCGGTAGGCATCCCACCTTTCTTCTTCAATAACTATCGGTTAGTATCGGTTGAGCCTAGGTTTTTGCTTCTTCACATGAGTTGTGTTATCCTTGCAATGCCATTTTATTTTTTTTGCTTGCTGTTTGAATTTGATACCAAGATCTGAAATCCTTTAATGAGAGAGAGCCTTCACATAGTTGCATCATTATTTAGCTACTCATTGATCTTCACTTTTATCTTGTTGGAGTAGTTTGTCGTTTGCTCTAGTGCTTCACTTATATCTTTTAGAGCACGACAGAGGTTATATTTTGTAGAAATTGCTAGTCTCTCATGCTTCACTTATATTATTTTGAGAGTCTTAAACAACAAGGTAATTTGAACAAAAACTTTCATAGGAGGTGAATTGGATGCTAAGATCAATTTGATACTTGATAATTGTTTTGAGATATGGAGGTAGTGATATTAAAGTCATGCTAGTTGGGTGATTATGAATTTAAAGAATGTTTGTGTTGAAGTTTGTGATTCCCGTAGCATGCACGTATGGTGAACCACTTTGTGATGAAGTTGGAGCACAATATTATTTATTGATTGTCTTCCTTATGAGTGGCGGTTGGGGACGAGCGATGGTCTTTTCCTACCAATCTATCCCCCTAGGAGCATGCGCGTAGTGCTTTGGTTTTTGATGACTTCTAGATTTTTGCAACAAGTACATGAGTTCTTTTGACTAATGTTGAGTCCATGGATTATACGCACCTCACCCTTCCACCATTGCTAGCCTCTCTTGTGCCGCGCAACGTTCGCCGGTACCATACACCCACCATACTCCTTCCTCAAAATAGCCACCATACCTACCTATTATGGCATTTCCATAGCCATTCCGAGATATATTGCCATGCAACTTTCCACCGTTCCGTTCATATGACACGCATTACTTTTGTCATATTGCTTTTTGCATGATCTTGTAGTTGACATCATATTTGTGGCAAGGCCACCTTCATAATTTTCATACATGTCGCTCTTGATTCATTGCATATCCCGGTACATCGCTGGACACATTCATATAGAGTCATATCTTGTTCTAGCTTTGAGTTGTAAATCCATAAAAGTGTGATGATCTTCATTATTAGATCATTGTCCTAGTAAGGAAAGGATGATGAAGGCTATGATTCCCCCACAAGTCGGGATGAGACTTCAGACTTTACAAAAAGAAAAAAATGAGAAAAGAAAAAAAGAAAAAAAAAGAAAAAAAAGAAAAAAGAAAAAAAATGAGAGAAAAAGAGAGAAGGGACAATGCCACTATCTCCTTTTCCACACTTGTGCTTTAAAGTAGCACCATGATCTTCATGATAGAGAGTCTCATATGTTGTCACTTTCATATACTAGTGGGAATTTTTCATTATAGAACTTGGATTGTATATTCCAATGATGGGCTTCCTCAAAAGTGCCCTAGGTCTTCATGAGCAAGCAAGTTGGATGCACACCCACTTAGTTTCTTTTGTTGAGCTTTCATATATTTATAGCTCTAGTGCATCTGTTGCATGGCAATACCTACTCACTCACATTGATATCTATTAATGGGCATCTCCGTAGTCCGTTGATACGCCTAGTTGATGTGAGACTATCTTCTCCTTTTTGTCTTCTCCTCAACCACCATTCTATCCCACATATAGTGGTATGTCCATGGCTCACGCTCATGTATTGCGTGAAAGTTGAAAGAGTTTGAGATTATTAAAGTATGAAACAATTGCTTGGCTTGTCATCAGGGTTGTGCATGATTAAATACTTTGTGTGATGAAGATAGAGCAATAGCCAGACTATATGATTTTGTAGGGATAACTCTCTTTGGCCATGTTATTTTGAGAAGACATGATTACTTTGATTACATGCTTGAAGTATCACCATTTTCATGTCAATAAGAACTTTTATTTTGAATCTTTTGGATCTGAACATTCATGCCACAATAAAAGAAAATTACTTTGAGAATTATGCTAGGTAGTTTTCCACATCAAAAATTCTGTTTTTATCATTTACCTACTCGAGCACGACCAGGAATTAAGCTTGGGGATGCTTGATACGTCTCTAACGTATCTATAATTTTTGATTGTTCCATGCTATATTACTATGTGTTTTGAATGATTATGGGCTTTATTATACACTTTTATATTACTTTTGGCACTAACCTATTAACCGGAGGCCCAGCCCATATTGTTGTTTTATTGCTTGTTTTAGTATTTCAAGAAAAGGAATATCAAACAGAGTCCAAACGGAATGAAACCTTCGGCAACGTGATTTTTTGGAAGATTATGATCCGGGAGACTTGGAGTTCACGTCAGAAGAGCCTCGAGGAGGCCACGAGATAGGAGGGCGCGCCCCCCTTACAGGGTGGCGCCCCCTATCTAGTGGGCCCCTCGAGCACCTCCCGACCGACTTCTTTCGCCTATATATGCCTACGTACCCTAAAAACATCCACGGAGAAGATAAATCGGGAGTTCCGCCGCCGCAAGCCTCTGTAGCCACCAAAAACCTCTCGGGAGCCCGTTCCGGCACCCTACCGGAGGGGGAATCCATCACCGGTGGCCATCTTCATCATCCCAGCGCTCTCCATGACAAGGAGGGAGTAGTTCACCCTCGAGGCTGAGGGTATGTACCAGTAGCTATGTGTTTGATCTGTCTCTCGCGCGTTCTCTCTCGTGTTCCCTCTATGGCACGATCTTGATGTATCCCGAGCTTTGCTACTGTAGTTGGATCTTATGATGTTTCTCCCCCTCTACTCTCTTGTGATGAATTGAGTTTCCCCTTTGAAGTTATCTTATCGGATTGAGTCTTTTATGAGAACACTTGATGTATGTCTTGCCGTTTTATCTGTGGTGACAATGGGATATCATGTGCCTCTTGATGTATGTTTTCGTGACCAACTTGCGGGTTCCTCCCATGAACCTATGCATAGGGGTTGTTACACGTTCTTGACTCTCCGTTAGAAACTTTGGGGCACTCTTTGAAGTACTTTGTGTTGGTTGGATGAATCTGAGATTGTGTGATGCATATCGTATAATCATGCCCATGGATACTTGAGGTGACAATGGAGTATCTAGGTGACATTAGGGTTTTGGTTGATTTGTGTCTTAAGGTGTTATTCTAGTACGAACTCTTTTATAGATCGATCCGAAAGAATAACTTTGAGATGGTTTCGTACCCTACCATAATCTCTACATTTGTTCTCCACTATTAGTGGCTTTGGAGTGACTCTTTGTTGCATGTTGAGGGCTTGTTATAATATCTATCTATGTTATTATTGTTGAGAGCTTGCACTAGTGAAAGTATGAACCCTAGGCCTTGTTTCCTACAATTGCAATACCATTTACACTCACTTTAACCACTTGTTACCTTGCTGTTTTTATTATTTCAGATTACAAAAACCTTTATCTACCATCCATATTGCACTTGCATCACCATCTCTTCGCCGAACTAGTGCACCTATACAATTTTTCATTGTATAGGGTGTGTTGGGGACACAAGAGACTCTTTGTTATTTGGTTGCAGGGTTGTTTGAGAGAGACCATCTTCATCCTACGCCTCCTACGGATTGATAAACCTTAGGTCATCCACTTGAGGTAAATTTGCTACTGTCCTACAAACCTGTGCACTTGTAGGCCCGACAACGTCTACAAGAAGAAGGTTGTGTAGTAGACATCAAGACACTAACAACCGGGTCCTGCACCCAGCCAGATTACCAATGTACCCCTGGGTGGTAGGCCTATTTAAACCCCCAGGGCACCCATGCAAGGGGTTCCCAACCTGTTAGAACTAGCGTCACCCCTAGAGGAAGAAGAGAGCTAGCCCTGCCTCCTTCTGCCTCTAGCATATAGCTCGAGGAGCACCATTGTACTCACTAGTGCCTTAGTGATTATGCGGAGACCCCTCAGAGCAGGACTACGGGTGTTATCACCTAGGAGAGCACCGAACCTGGGTAAAGTGCGCTGGCGTTCGTGTCTGCGCCTCTCCCCGCTTCCAGGCACCGGCGACGTTCTACTCGCTCCCACCATGATAAGCCATCCTTTGGCATATGTCGCACCCAACCCCTGACAGAAAAAATGAAAGCTAAACATAAAAGACGCTCCAAGATTTGCACATATCACATGAACGAAACAAAGACGAAGACATACCGATACTTGTTGAAGAAAGATGGAATGCCTTCCGTGGCATCCCCAAGCTTAGACACTTGAGTCTCCTTGAATACTTGGGGTGCCTTGGGCATCCCTGGGCTTGAGCTCATGCCTCTCCTCCTTCTCCTCATATGAAGAGCTCCCCCATGTTTGATCACTTCATCCACACAAAACTCAACAGAAAGCTCGCTAAGATCCATTAGTATAATAAAGCAAATCACTACTCTAAGTATTATTGAAAACCAATTCCTATTTTGTTTTTGCATTGTATCTACTATAATATAACTTTTCCATGGCTTATACCACCGATAAAAATCGATAGTTTCATCAAAACAAGCAAAAAAATGCATCAAAAACAGAATTTGACTTAAACAGGACAGTTTGTAGTAATCTAAACATCTACCATACTTCTGGCACTCCAAAATTTCTGAAAAATTAGGACGAAATAAACAATTTGTATAGCAATAGTTGGCAAAAAGTTCCAGTACCTTTTGCCATTCCAGTAAAAAATATATGAAAATTCACGCGCTACAACCAAAGTTTCTGTTTCTGCACCGCACATACCAACAAGAAATCTAACCAGCCTAAAGCCAAATCTTGGCACATGATATAATACAATGGATTTGTACAAGGGGATAATTATTTTTGTTGAAAAGTTTATGTAATTAAGATTCACAAAGTTTCCATGGGCATGAACAAAGTTCAAGGCTAGCTCCCACTTTCACAATGCTCGTCCCTCTCACTTTCACTTTTCTTTTTGCGAAGTTTTAAGTTCCCCTCTATATTTTTTTATGTTTTTAAACTTTATAAAAGCACTCAACAGAAATAAATAATCTCTAAAACTTCTGGGTTGTCTCCCTGGCAACGCTTTCTTTAAAGCCATTAAGCTAGGCATAAAGTGCTCAAGTAAAGGATCCACCCGGATCCCAAGGTATATCAAAGCAAATTTTAATTAACAATGATTTGGCATTTAGTAGTGAGAACAAAGCAACATATATTATGCAATGTTGTAGTCTAACTCTCTTCCTATGCATAGGCATGTCATACAAGAACAATTCATGCACATCAAGTAAAGGCCAATACATAGCATAAGCAGTTTCTTGCAATTTTATGGTGTTGAAAACATAGAGAGGTGGAGATGTAGTTCCTCTCTCATAATAATTGCAAGTAGGAGTAGCAAGCACATGCATATTATATTCATCAAAATTATCATGTGCAACGGTAAAAGGCAACCCGTCAATGTAATCCTTAATAAGTGCAAACTTCTCCGTTATAGTGTAGTTTGGAGAATTCAAAAAGATAATAGGACTATCATATGAGGGTGCAATAGCAACAATTTCATTCTTAACATAAGGAACAACAACAAGTTCATCTCCATAAGCATAATTCATATTGGCATCATGGCCACAAGAATAGCAAGCACCAAGTTCATCAAAAAAGGGGTATTTCAAATGAATCAACGGGATCATAGCAATTATCATAGCATTCCTCCTTCGGTAAGAACGAAAGGAAATTAAACAATGTATGAATTGAACAGTTACTCTCATTAGAAGGTGGGCACAGGTAGCTAATCCGCTCTTCCACCTTTTGTTCTTCGCTCTCCTCATCATCTTTTTCATCCAATGGGCCCACAGTTTCATTAATCTCTTCTTCCATAGACTCCTGCAAAATATTAATCTCTTCTTGGACAGTGGAGACTTTCTCAATAAACACGTCAATATCGTAATTGTATTTATAATTATCATAGCAATATTTAAGGATAGCAAAATTTTCAGGTCTATAAACTGAATCATCAAAACCTTCAAACTTTTCAAACAAACATTCAATTTCATAAGCACCATTAAAAGCAACAAATTCTTCTATTCGTTCCACATCATAGTAATCATATATACCATTAGCATAGGAAGCCAAGGTTTCATTATCATTAAATTTGCATGAAAAGCGAAGGTGTGAAGGATTCATCCTAGATCAACAAGTGTAATCATATCTCAAGCATAGCTCCCGAGCATACCAACGCAACATATGAATTTGATCCCATAACAATTTCCCTTTATGAGTCAAGCGATAATCCCTAAATTATTCATGTTGATCCAACGTTACTCCCATTATATAGTTGAATGAGGTTTTCTCAGGATTATCAAAGTAGTGCATAATATCTTCCACATAACAAGCATCGAGGGTTTTAGGAGGTTCCCCATCTCCATGAGTAGCAAGTAGAACTATTTTTTTGGTGTTTTGTGTTCCATATCCATAACTAAGGATAGAGAACAACTTAGAACTGATAATAAAATCTACTTAGTGATAAAGCAAACAATCACACACGAGAATATTCACCCCACGCTATTGCTCCCCGGCAACGGTGCCAGAAAACGGTCTTGATAACCCACAAGTATAGGGGATCGTTTGTAGCCTTCTTAGATAAATAAGAGTGTCAAACCCAATGAGGAGCTAAAGGCAGAACAAATATTCCCTCAAGTTCTATCGACCACTGATACAACTCTACGCACACTTGACGTTTGCTTTACCTAAAACAAGTATGAAACTATTTTGCAAGAATAAATCTACGAGTACTTTGCGAGAATGAAACTATGAATAAATTGCGAGGTAAAAAGTTGATAGCTTTTGTCAACAAGAAAGTCATTTGTCCCTAGGCAATCGATAACAAGTATCGGTAATCATTCTTGCAATTTTATATGAGGGAGAGGCATGAGCTAACATACTTTCTCTACTTGGATCATATGCACTTATGATTGGAACTCTAGCAAGCATCCGCAACTACTAAAGATCATTAAGGTCGTGAAACCTAACCATAGCATTAAGAATCAAGTCATCTTTATCCCATACGCCATAACCCACTTATCTGCGTTTGGGCTGCTGTCATCCCCCGCAACACTGAAAATAAGCAAACCATGAACATATTGCAACACCCTACAGCGGTGGGCCCTCACATTTGCGCGAGACGAAGGGCACCATAGGACAGAACCATAAAAAAATACACAATCATACCAACCAAGATCACGATTAACCCATAGGACAAAACGGATCTACTCAAACATCATAGGATAGCCATACATCATTGGGAAATAATTTGGAGTTGAGCACCATGTTTAAGTAGAGAATACAGCAGCGTGAAGGGGTGTTACACCACTGCATAGAGGGGGTGAAAGTTGTTGTTGATGGTAGCCAGATTGTTGATGTAGATCCCCGTCACGATCCTTGCCTCGGCGGCACTCCGGCACCACCAGGAGAGAGGGGGAGAGAGCCCCCCTCCTTCTTCTTCTTGCTTGGCCTCCCCCCTAGATGAGAGGAGAGTTCCCCTTCTGGTCCATGGCCTCCATGGCGGCGAAGCGGCGGGAGCCCCTCCAAGATTGGATATCCCTCTCTGTTCTCTTCTGTTTCGCGCTCCCCGGATCTGGCCCTTCACCGTTTCTTAAATTCCCAGAGATCCGTAACACCAATTGCGCTGAAATTTTTACATTATTTTTTCCATAAATTATATTTCTTGCACCAGAAGAAGGGCCCCAACCGACCTTCGAGGAGGGCATAAGACACCTGGGTGCACTTGGCACCCTCTGTCACGCTCTGGTGTATCTTGGGGGTTGTGGGCCCCCGTTTGCATTGATTCCACCTCCCAAAAATCACATATATTCCAAAATAATTCTCCGTATATTTTTATCGCGTTTGGACTTCGTTTGATATGGATTTTCTATGAAAAAAAAACATGCAACAAACAGGAACTGGCACTGGCACTGGATCAATATGTTAGTCCAAATAAATCATATAAAATGTTGCCAAAAGTGTATAAAAGTTGTATAATATTTGCATGAAACAATAAAAAATGATAGATATGAGGAGACTTATCAGCGGCCCCATTTAAAAAATTCTAGCACCCTAGCCGAGCTTGCCCAACAACCCGACACACTTGTCTAAGCCTCTCTGTACCACCTCGGATTGCTCTTGAGGAAAGAAGCATGTGGAAAATTGTAAAGGCAGCTGCTACCCATCAAATTTCTCTGGACCTACCCGTACCAAACCATGTGGCATAAGCAGGTTTGCCTAATATTCAGTTTTGTTCGATCAGAACAATTGTCCGAATCGAAGTTTCGATTAAAATAAAAACTGGTTTCTAATCGAATAGAAACCAATCTATTTGTAATATATAAAGCCAGAATTCTTTGTGACCCGGAAAACCAAGCTGATCCCACGAATTGGACAAAAAATCACTAATTTGATATAAGTTTATAATATTAAAAAACCTTCATTCATTTGAAAAAAGTTCAAGGACTATAAGTTTCACAGATTTGAAAAAAAGTTCATGAATTTAAGAAAATTAGAAAGTAAAGACAAAAAGAATAAGAAATAAAGGACAATGAAAAAAAAGTAAAATCACAGAAAAAAGGACAAACAAAACCAAAAAAAAGAAACCAAACAACATCAAGAAGAACAATAGAAGTAACCAGGCACAACAAGTGAGTTGTTCTAGTTGATTATAGCGGGTGTCGGTATCAAAACTGGCAGACCTCGGGATAGGGGGTCCCGAGCTATGGATCTAGGATCGATGGGGAACAAGGTACGATGAACACAGTGTTTATCTAGGTTCGGGCCCTCTCGAAGAGGTAATACCCTACATCATGCTTGATTGTATTGGATGTATAATATGGTTTACATAGTAGATCTACCTCAAGATCCGTCTGAGCTAAACCCTAAGGCAATGAGGTGATGAATGTAGCTCTAGCCCTAAAGACTAAAAACCCTCGGTTTATATAGACATCGATAGGGTTAGGGTTACCAAAGATTGATTACAATAAGAGTTGAAAGAGATCATGTGTCTTCTTGACTTGGAGGGCACACCATGGCTTCATAGGTCTCCTGCCACTATACGGCTCCACCAGTCCAGCCCATACTTAATGGGCCGACGCCTCGAGGATCCCTTAGTCCACGACTCCCTCAGTAGCCCCCGAACTTTCCTCCAACACCAAGACTTATGTCCGTCTTCTGCTCTGCTAATAGTATTCGGCTTCCAAGGTGAGTTCTTTGATTCGCTTCATTCATGTTTGGAGCCGAGGGGTGTCCAGAATCTAAAACAACAGTTTTCTTACCAATGAAGGATAAAACCCATTCAAGTGTAAACAGTGCCTTCGTCTTCAACTTTTTCTCTTTCAATGAAGAGTTGCGTCGGACCATAACACCGAGCGGTTAGTGTTTCTCGAAGCACGGCTCGAGTCTAACTCCGCATATGTCATGTCTCATAAAGGTGGAGATCGGGCCCCACCTTTCGAGGGATATGATCAATGATTTCGATTCCCCTCCTGCACGTAGCGTTGCGGGCTTATCGGGAAGTGGAGAAGCCAACGATGTGGATAAAGGAATCCCAGACCCATCAACAACCTATAAATGGGGATCTACTAAAGCCAACATCCACACCTTCTTCCACCTCCCGCTCCCGCAGATCCTCAGAGCTCCAGCGCCCCTTTTCCTTCGCTCCTTAGCGCATCCCACCCCGTCCCCTCCAGCCATGGTTGGCTCTGGTGCCAATGGAAAGTGGGACGCCTCCATTGTCACCGAAAATGACATCGTGAAGCTGAAATAGGCCGGCTATCTGACAGCCGATATTGCCCATCAGGCCCCTAAGGAGGGTCAGATCATCCCCACACCCAATCCGAATGAGAGGGTCGTTTTTCTCCCCCATTTCCTTCGGGGGCTTGGGCTTCCTTTACACCCCTTCTTAAGGGGGTTGATGTTCTTCTATGGGCTAGATTTCCATGACCTAGCCCCCAATTCCCTCCTCCATATTTTGACCTTCATAATCATCTACGAGGCCCTCCTCCGAGTTCACCCACACTTCGGCCTATGGCTGAAGGTATTCAATGTCAAGCCCAAGGTGGTTGGAGGGGTCATGCATACTGTGGCAGGGCCATGATTAGCAAACTAATGCGAGTCCAATGGCCAGAGGGCAAGTTCCTTGACACCATCAAGCTTTGACAAAAAGAGTGGGTCTATATAACCGAGCCAAGGGATGCCGCCTGGGGAGCAGCTCCCGCATTCAGATCCGGGGCCCCTACCAGACTGGTCTCGTGGACCACCAAGAGTCCGGACTAGGGGTTCGTCGCTCATGTGAAGGCTCTGCAAAAATGCATCATCAGCGTGATGGAGACCGGCACGAAGCTTATCGATGTGGTCCAGATCATGCTCTACCGCAAGGTCCTCCCTTGCCAGGCAAGGGCCAAGCCCCCATGTGGGAGCTTGAGTCCAAAGAACCGGCCACCATGCAGCACCTCTTTGGCACGACCCATGATAAAAAAGAGGGCCTTGTTATTCTAACCTAAAGAGGAGTGGTTGACCGAGCGGAAAGACATCAGCCTCGACGCCGCGAATCCTCTGAGGGAGGTGAGCGGCGTTCATCCTTAACACGTATTCAGATATTTATACTTCATGCGATTCAGTCTGAACCTCTATGCAGATTTTGTAGGGCTGGGTCACCAAGGCCAAGACGATCAGCGCCCCAGCGCTGCTACCCGAAGAGCCCCGATCGGAGCAACTAGAGAAGATGTTGGTTGTGGTGCCTTACTAGGAGCCCCACAAGAAGGGCAAGAAAAAAGAGGTACCATAAGCCAGGGAGGGCCACCGTCGTAGGGCTCGTCCGGATAATCGCTCCGGAGACGCTGCAGCCCCGTCCTCACAGGATGGGGACGAGGAGGAAAGCGCCTCCTCACACTCTAGGAAGAGGGAGACGTCCGAGGATGTCGAGGAGGTTCAACCCACACAAGCCCTGAAGAGGTGGTGTCGGCCTAAGCTGGTACTATCTAACAGCTCGGACGAGGAGTCCGAGGCGTCTTAAGAGGTCCCAAAGAAGGGACCCAGATTGGCACCCAGGGTCAAGCCCCTGGCCGGCAGCTATGGAGCTGGTATTTTTAGCTATCCTTTTTTTGGTAATTTATTTTAGTCGAAGGCTAACCCCCCTCCCCCGCTGTGCAGTCCCCCACCCGAACGCCCCACCAAGCGGACTTTGGAGGGACGTCTCCACCCGCCGATCAAGCAGATAGTGGGTTTATGGCGCACTCCACACCTCCTCTGGTCCCCGAAGAGGTCAAGGATGTGCGGTCCCAAAGGACTCGTCCTCCTTCGGACACAGAGGGGGAGGCCAACGCTGTAATGGCCGAGGTTAACACCTTGGTCACCAAACACCAGGAGGGAGCATCCCTCGTAGCTTACACGGGAAAGGCGTCCGGACCATCCGGACCCCAACCGTCGACTTCTCCCGAGCCCCCAAGGCCTTAGACGACACAGGCTCGTCTCAACAGGGAAGGGTTCGGGGAGCCAACGTTAGCACCAAACACCTCTACACTGGCGATGGCTGGCTGGCCAGACGTGCTGGAGGAGCTGGTGGACAACTCCACCATCATTGAAGGTCACCGCACTCTTATGAGTGCGGTTATGCAGGGCTTTCGGTCCGTCCAATCTGGACTGAATGACACTGTCCAAGGCCTTCTAACAGGCTTTGAGGTAAGGCAAGTAGTGTTCTTTCCTCATAATGCGGTTGTAATTGTTTGTTTGGGTAGGCCGTATACATAGCAGCCCCCGAGACTATGCAAGGACTTGAAGAAAGGTGCGGAGGATCAAATTCGGTAGGCTGATTAATGATGTCGACATTTCTTTTGCTGATGCAGGCATCTTCCGTGGTCGCGGCTGCTAATGCCGCGGAGTTAGAAGCTCAACCTTTCTGATAAAGAGCTTGACCTTGTCAACAAACGACTTGACGAGGCGCAAGGTGAGCCCTGTGAGGAGGTGCGTATTTTCTTGATGCCAAATATTGACAAGCCAGACTGTGTGCTAATTCTTTTTTGTGATAATTCTGCAGCTGCTGCCACTAAGGTCAAGGGCTTGAGGGAGGCCCTGAAGAGAGCTGAGGTCGAGGCGGTCGCAAAGAAGACGGCTGCTGAGAAGGCGGAGGCCGAGCTTGAGAAGGCCAAGCTTGTTGCTGAGCATCACGAGGCTCGAGTGACCGAGGTCCAAGTGGAGCTTCAGGATACCGCCAAGAAGTTAGAGGCCATTGAGAAGGGACAGGAGGAGCAATCTTCCTGGCTATCCAAGGCGGAGAAGGAGCTCCAGGAGGCGAGGGATGACGCACAGGGTGTCTGGGAGGAGCTCTGCCAAGCGGCGCAAATTGTAAATGATAAGATATACTTACTGCAGAGTGTGTTCGGAGGCAATAGGTTCGCCCTGCTGACGCAGGTCTGGCACTCCGCAAGCGTCTTCGCTGAACTTCCGAAGAATGTGGCGGCCGTAGCGAGGAACTATGCCACCCTTGAGGAGGACTCCATGCAGCGACTCTTCTGGTCACAGTTTTCGGATTCCGAGTGTCCTCGCCTCCTTAGCGATCAAATGAAGCACCTCATGGAGATGCATTGGCTGTCCGAGCTGGCCGTGAAGGACCTCTGTGTCAGTCTGTGGCCTGCCGAGCCTCTTCTGGACACCTACTCCGGCCTTGTGCAGAAGCTGCGGGAGGCGCCGCTCCGGATTGACACCGTAAAGCGGTCAGTGTGCCTTGAGGGGGCGAGGCTTGCATTCATGAAGACCATGGTGCATTGGCCGCAGATCAATCCGATGGACATGGCCACTGGTCCTCCACCCAAGGGGAAGGAGCATCGCCGCCCTGAGTAGTACTTTGCACAGGTGATGAATGGCGCGTGGGCGATAGAGGTCGAGTGTTTGAAAGATGTAATATTTGAGTGATTGTGTTAAGTTTGTACCAGGTGGACCTTGTGCGTTATAATGCACCCGCCGGCTTGTTTTATATTAGCATAATTTTAATTTTTACTCTTATTCGGCTGTATGTCAAATCTGAAAGCTATCAGTCATCTGCTTCAGCCCCTTGGTGAATGTCGCGAGGGGTGTTTTTGTCTCCGCACTATTACCCTTAGCTAATGTCTTGGTACCTGGAGGCAGTAGTGCGTGAGAAAACTAGGCAATCAGACTACTCAGTTTTACTAGTTTCACTTAGCCATAGGAGCTCGACGGTGGGGACTAATGACTAGCCCCAGTTTATTGTGATGTGCTTGGGGCGGAACGCTTCCCCTTTTCCGATCACGTGGTTTGTGTTAAGATGAACCCTTCATGGGACCTGGTAAAATCGCCAACAATTTTTGGAGTCAAACCTCGTCCTCGGATCACTTATCAGTTCACGCTTACCATGACAGACATTTTTCGGCTTTTCTCCTCCTGACGTACTTGACCGGGTGAGCCAGAAGTACAATCACATGGGTTTCTCCCTTTGCCCTCTTAGCCGAACATGCGGAACATAAGGGGCAAGCACAGGAGCTGGGCAACCCAACTATTGACCTAAGACATGGTTCAAAACTTGATGCATATAGTGCAATATCCGGGATGCTGGACACTTAGCGGTAAGCGGTGCCGGACATGGTGTGTCGAGCTGAACGAGAAATCAAGCTCTAGGTTATATAACCGAACGTGTTTTCATGCCGAGCTGTTCGAAGAGCGAGGGGAGAATCGGAAAGGAAATAGACAAGTCGCGAGATGCGGATATCCGAACACCATAAAGCGTGTTTTTATTATTTCGCATAGGCTCGAGACATCTAACCGTACAATTCGAACTGCGAAGGCAGTACTTGTAAGAGAAAAAGAAAAGGAAATTTTAAAGAGTAAAGGTTGACGCAGGGCCTTGATGCGTGAGTTGAAGCCTTCACCGTGCCCTGCTGCACGTCTAAACCTTTGCTTCTGATAGGTGGGGGTTGGGACCTTCGATGAGACCTTGATGGGCAGGACCCTCCGGTGAAGCTTTATGCTTGGGGGTATCCGAATTAGTCCCCGGGTCGTCCGAAGATGAGTTAATTCCGAAGTTCGGCTTAACCGAACATGCACTTCGGATTTATTAATGTATGCCTCACGGCTGCCCATGGTATTTTGAGTGCAAAGTTGTGCTGAGGAGGAACGTGGAGCATGAAGAATGTGGGCATGCCATGGGGCGTGTATCCCTATTTGCGGTGAACGCATGTGGGCTCCCATAACAGGGAGTGATGACCCACAAGTATATGGGGTCAATTGTAGGCTTTTCGATAAGTAGGAGTGTCGAACCCGACGAGGAGCAGAAGAAAATGAAAAGTGGTTTTAAGCAAGATAATGTATGCAAGTGCTAAAATTGTAAGTAGCGGAGTAGTTTGATAGCAAGATAATTTGTAATGAGCAATTAATGATAGTAGTAGCAAAAGTGCAGCAAGGTAGCCCAATCCTTTTGAGGCAAAGGACAGGCCAAAACGGTCTCTTATGATAAGCCAAGTGTTCTTGAGGGTACACGGGAATTTCAACTAGTCACTTTCATCAGGTTGGCTATATTCGTGTTCGGTACTTTGATAATTTGATATGTGGGTGGGCCGGTGCTTAGTTGTTGTTCTTACTTGAACAAACCTCCTACTTATGATTAACCCTCTCGCAAGCATCACTACGAGAAAAGTATAAAGATTAAATTCTAACCATAGCATTAAACTTTTGGATCCAATCGGTCCCTTATGGAATAGCGCATAAACTGGGTTTAAGCTTCTGTCACTCTCGCAACCCACCATCTAATAACTACTCCACAATGCATTCCCTTAGGCCCAAATATGGTGAAGTGTCATGTAGTCGAGGTTCACATGACACCGCTAAGAGAAGGACAACATACATATCATCCAAAATATAGAACACATATCAAGTTCACATGATTACTTGTAACATGATTTCTCCCGTCATCTCAAGAACGAAAGTAACTACCCACAAATGATTAACATGCTCAAGATTAGATGGGTATTAAATAGCATAATCGATCTGTACATATAATCTTCCACCAAATAAACCATATAATAATCAACTACAAGATGTAATCAACACTACTAGTCACCCACAAGCACTAATCTATAGTTTTGATACGAAGATTGAACACAAGAGGTGAACTAGGGTTTGAGAGGAGTTGGTGTTGTGAAGATGTTGATGAAGATATCCCTCCCCAAGATAGGAGAGTTGTTGGTGATGATGATGACGATGATTTCCCTCTCCGGGATGGAAGTTCCCCTGGCGGAATCGCTCCGCAGAGGGCAAAAGTGCTCCTGCCCAAGTTCTGCCTCGACGCCGCGGCTCTTCGTCCCGAATGTCTCCCGCTCACTTTTTCTAGGTCAAAATGACTTATATACAAGAAGATGGGCACCAAAGGTGGGCCGAGAAGGGCAACACCTACCAGGGCGCGCTTGGGCCTCCTGGTGCGCCCAGGTGGGTTGTGCCCACCTGGTAGCCCCCTATGGTACTTATTTGCTCCAATATTTATTAAATATTCCATAAAAATTCCTCGGGAAGTTTCAGCTCATTTGGAGCTGTGAAGAATAGGTAGCTTGACGTAGCTTTTTCAGGTCCAGATTTCCAAGAAACATTAGAATTACTCCAAGAAACATTATTATACAATAAAACAACATAAATAACAGTGGGAAAACATGATGCAAAATGGACGTATCAGGGAGCGGGTCGAACCCGTTTACTACTGTCGCCGACCTTTACAGCGGGTCGGCAACCGAGCCCATATGGGCCAGTGTGGTGTTCGGCCGCTAGGGCCGCAGTGTGATCTTTGGTACGAATCAAGCGTTTTGTGTTGCCGTTGATGGTTATGACGCTTGAGGGACCGGGCATCTTCAACATGAGGTACGCGTAATGCGGGACGACATTGGATTTGGTGAACGTTGTTCAGCCGAGGAGGGCATGATAGCCGCTGCGAAAAGGTGTAATGTCGAAGATCAGGTCCTCGCTTCAGAAGTTATCTAGAGATCCGGACACTACTTCAAGCATCACGGTGCCTGTGCAGTAGACCTCCACTCCCGGAATGACCCCCTTAAAGGTGGTGTTACTGGGTTTGATCCTTGATGGATCGATCCCCATTTTCCTTACTGTATCTTTGTATATTAGATTGAGGTTGTTACCTCCGTCCATCAGGACTCTAGTGAGCTGGAATCCATTTTTTATAGGGTCGAGCACTAAGGCTGTAGACCCTCCATGACATATGTTGGTCGGATGGTCCCTGCGATCGAACATGATCGTACAGGCTGACCATGGACTGAACTTCGGCGTACTAGCTTGATGGAATATACGTCCCATAGTGCTTGCTTCCTCTCCTTATTCGGTATGTGGGTTGCGCACATCATTGTTTACCGTCTTGACCTCGGAAGGGAAGGGTTTCTGGCCTCCACTATTTGGCATGCATGGCTCATCATCGTCCTTGCTTTGTGGGATTTTGCTCGAGTCTTCGGTTGTGAGTTTGCTGGGATATTTAATCACCCAATAGTTTCAGTTGGTGTGGTTGGCGGGCTTCTCTGACGAGGCGTGGATCTAACCATGCCTGTCCAGAATTGTGTCCAGTCTGGAAGGGCCATCGCTGTTGCCTTTAGGGGCTTTCTTTCGGGGTACGGACTTCAGTTTTCGGAATCCGACATTTACTGTCGTATCCTCGACCTCGCCGTCAATGTGGTGATGTTTATTCTTGTTGCGTCGGGGCTTTCCATTTCCGTCTCGAACCTCGGAGGTACTGGATCTGTTTGGGTTGGTGCTTTTGCGAGAAAGCCAACTGTCTTCGCCTGCACAAAAGTGGGTCATTAGGGAACTAAGGGCTGCCATAGTTCTTGGTTTGTCCTGGCCGAGCTGCCGTACCAGCCATTCATCCTAGACACTATGCTTGAAGGCAGCCAAGGCTTCGACATCTGAACAATCGATGATCTAGTTTTTCTTGGTCAGGAATCGGTTCCAAAATTGTCGGGCAGATTCTCCAGGTTGTTGTGTGATGTGATTTAGGTCGTCAGCATCCGGAGGCCGAACATAGGTGCCCTAAAAGTTTACTCGAAAAGCGTCCTTGAGCTCTTCCCAGCAGCGTATAGTGTCTTCGGGAAGGCTGTTCAACCAGTGTGAGCTGGACCTTTAAGCTTTAACAACAAATATATGATGGTGTGGAGGTCATCTCCTCGTGCCATGTGAATGTGGAGGAGGAAATCCTCTATCCATACGGCTGGATCTCTGGTTCCATCATAGGATTCAATATTCACGGGATTGAAGCCTTCTAGTAATTGGTGTTGCATTCCCTCTTTGAGAAGCACAGGGGGTGTGCGGCGCGCCGAACTCGTGCTACATCGCGTTGGAGGTCTTCGGCCCTCCGAATCTACTGCTGCTTCCGGATTCTATCATTTCGGTTTAGCCGATCGTAGTATCCTTCCTGGTAAGCCGGTGGGTCTTCTCTGGGTCCGTAAATGGACCTAGTGCAGCCTCCTATGGTGTGACGCCCCCAATTCAATCATACACTAATCACACATGCAAACATGTACGATCAAGATCAGGGACTCACGGGAAGATAACACAACACAAGTCTAAAAGTAAAATAAGTCATACCAGCATCATATTACAAGCTAGGGGCCTCTAGGGCTAGAATACAAGTGCTCGAACATAAACGAGTTAGCGGAAGCAACAATATATGAGTACAGATATAAGTTAAACAAGTTGCCATAAGATGGCTAGCACAAAGTGGGATACAGATCGAAAGAGGCACATGCCTCCTGCGTGGGATCCTTCTAAACTACTCCTGGTCATCGGCAACCTGAACGTAGTAGTAGGAACCCTCGGTGTGGTAGGGGTCGTCGTCGACAGTGGCGTCTGGCTCCTGGGCTCCAACATCTGGTTGCGACATCCAAGAAAAAGAGGAAAGGGGGAAAAGAGGGAGCAAAGAAACCGTGAGTACTCATCGAATGTACTCGCAAGAAAGGATCTACACTACAAATGCATGGTATCTGTGTAAAGGGGCAATATCGATGAACTGAACTGCACAATGCTAGAATAAGAAGGGAATAGCTAGTCCTATCAAAGACTATGCTTCTGGCAGCCTCCATCTTGCAGCATGCAGAAGAGAGTAGATGGTAAGTTCACCAAGTATCATCGCATAGCATAATCCTACCCGGCGATCCTCCCCTCGTCGCCCTGTGGGAAAGCGATCACCCGGTTGTCTCTGGAACTTGTCTGGGTGTGTTTTATTTAATATGTAGTTCTAGTTGTCATAAGGTCGAGGTATAACTCTGGGTCATCCTTTTACCAAGGGACACGACTATTTGAATAGATAAACTTCCCTGTAGGGGTGCACCACATTTCCCAACACGCTCGATCCCTCTGGCCGAACACACTTTCCTCGGTCATGCCCAACCTCAGAAGATCAACACATTGCAGCCCTACCTAGGCACAACAGAGAGGTCAGGATGCCGGTCTAAATCCTAAGCGCGCAGGGGTCTGGGCCCATCACCCATTGCACACCTGCATGTTACGTGTGCGGCCGAAGCAGACCTAGCCTCCCTAATACAACAGCAGACGTTCCAGTCCAATTCGGTGCGCGCCCCTCAGTTGCTGATGTCAAGAAGTCTTCGGGTGATACCACGATGTTGGGTCCCCATAAATGTTCCAGCGTAGTTGGTTAGTGCATATAGGCCAGTGACCAGACTCAAATCAAATACCAATATCTCGTTAAATGTGTTACTATGAAGTAACCGTGGATGCCGACCAGGGACCAGGCCCACCTCTCACCTAGGTGGTCTCAACCTGCCCTGTCGCTCCGCCACAAAGATCCACACAGAGGGCCGTCGGGACAAATCACCTTTCATCGGGACAAATGTCCTTTCAGCCCCCAATCTGCGAATCACTTGAGTGTACTCTACGAGCCGACCCGGCTTTAGTCACCACCTGAATATTATGTATGTATGTATATATGTATAGTATATACCCGTGATCACCTCCTAAGTGATCACGGCCCGATAGTTTAGCATGGCATATGGACAAGAATGTAGGGCCACTGATGATAAACTAGCATCCTATACTAAACATTTAGGATTGTAGGTAAGGTATCAACAATTGTAGCAACAATGACAGGCTACGCAACGGAATAGGATTAACCGAAAGCAGTAACATGCTACACTACTCTAATGCAAGCAGTAGAGAGAAGGAATAGGCGATCATAGGTGATCAAGGGGGGGGCCTTGCCTGGTTGCTCTGGCAACAAGGAGGGGTCGTCAACACCGTAGCCGACCATGGCAACAGAGCCGTCAGTCTCGATGTCTAACGAGAGAAGAGGGGAAAGTAACAATAAATATAATGCAACCATATGCATGACGATGCATGACATGACAATGAGCAGTGCTAGGTGTGCCCTAACGCGGTAGTAGGCGATACAGGCGAAGGGGGGAAATATCCTGGAAAGTATCCCCGGTGTTTGACATTTTCATATAGATGAACCGGAGGTGAATTGTTGCACGTTCGCTATGCTAGGGACGTGTGGTTGAAAAATAGACCGGGTATTTAGATTCGTCTCATCGTTCTAAGAACCTCTCATGTACAAAGTATTTTCATCCGAGTTACTGTTTATTTTATATTAATTTTCTAAGTTTTAATCAATTTCCAAATTACTATTATTAAATTAATACGAAAATTAGTACTATTGCATCAACATGACATCAGCAGTCAACAGGGGTGTTGACTGGGTCAACTGACGTGTGGGGTCCGCATGTCATTGACTAAGACCAACTAATCAGGTATAATTAGACTAACTAAATGATTAGGTTTATGAATTACAATTAATTAGGATAACTAATTTACTTAATTAATTAATTAAATAAATTATTATTGTTCTGTTTATTATTTTTTATATTATTGTTTATATTATTTTTATTTATTTTTTAAGGCGTAATGGGCGCTCGACCCCATTTGTCATTGGGCCAGGGGGCGGGGCCCGACTGTCAAAGACCCCTGTGGCCATAGCGGGCACGAGCAAGCGGGAGAAGCGGGCAGTAGTGTGGGCATAGCCCGGCTGGCCCCAGGCGACGGCCGGGGCGGTGAGAGGGCACCGGGCGCGGCCACGAGGAGGAGCAGCGGCGCTTGTGGAAGCGGGGCGCGAGCGGGCGGGCGGGCGCGGCTCGAGCAGCGAGTGGGGCACAGGTGCCGGTGCGGGGAAGGCAGTAGCTGCTACTGTGGGGCTGGCGTGAGGCTACGACACGACAGAGGAGCCGAAGGGGGCGGCAGGAGGAGAAGCAGGGGAGGCAAAGCGGGCACTATGACGGCAGGTGAGCGGCCGCAGCGGGCAGTGGCAAGGCGCGCGGTTGGCGCGGGCGCAAATGCGTGTGGAGGCGGGCGCAGTAGGCGTGGCGGGGCGCGGCCAAGGCGTGCGCGGGGCAGTCAGGGCGCGAGGTGTGGGCGGAGGCCGCGGCCGATGCGCGGGCATGGCCATGGACGTCGCGGTGGAGCATGAGCGGGCGTGGGGAGGGGTCGCGGTGTGTGGGCGACGCGCGGGATGGTGCGCGCGTGTGCAGGACAGCGTGGGCGCGCGGTGACTGCACGGGGCGGAGGGAGTGCGAGGAGAGGGGGAAGCTCACGGGGGCAGTTGGGTAAATGACAGTGGGGCGTGGGGAGGATGACGGGACGAGGCAACGACAAAGAGGCTGGCGAGGCAGAGGCGCGTCGAGCTCTGGGTGGTAGGGATCCGCGACAGGGGCGAGGTGGCGGTGACGGCATGGCTCCGATGAGGCCCGCGGGGCTCCACGCGGTGACGGCGGGTCGATCCCCCCGATCCAATTAGGGAGGTAGAGGAGGGGAGAGGTGGATC
>NC_041385.1:735494969-735504300 GCF_002162155.2 Triticum dicoccoides
GGGCGGAGGGGTTGGGGGCGGCCTGGGCCGGTTGGGCTGGGCCTGGTTAGCAGTTGGGCCGATTGGCCCAGTGGGGGGGGTCTCTTTCTTTTTGATTGTTTGTTTTTGTTTAGTCTTTTCCCTTTTTCTTATTTTTCTTTTCTTCTTTAATTCATTTTAAATATTTATGCATTATGAAAAAGCGTGATTTCTTCACCATAATTACCTATGCAATAATTGGCACACTCCGAACATTTTAGTTCTAACGTTTGAAATTTTTTGATGTTTGTCAAAAATTCAAATTGGAATTAGAATCATTTTGAACTAACGTGAGATTAACAACAGTAACAGAGGAGACGTGGCATCATTACAAGAGTTTATTGTTGCTTAATTATCCGGGCGTTACAAATCTCCTCCACTACAAGAAATCTCGTCCCGAGATTTCGGAGGTAGAAGGAAATAGTGCGGGGTATTCATCACGCAAGCGATCCTCGCATTCCCAAATGGCTTCATCTTCAGAGTGATGTGACCACTAGACCTTGAGGAACTTGATCGCCTTCTGACATGTGCGGCGTTCAGCTTGATCGAGAATGTGGACCAAATGCTCTTTATAGGAGAGGTCCTGTTGCAACTCAAGCACTTCATGATCCACTGCTCGGATTGGGTCCTTGAAGCAGTGGCGGAGTTGTGACACGTGGAATACATCATGAACTTGAGAAAGGTTCGGCGGAAGCTGCAGTTGGTATGCAACTTCTCCACGCCTTTCCAGAATAGTGAGAGGACCAATATAGCGAGGAGCTAGCTTGCCCTTCATCCCTAAGTGGTGAGCACCCTTCATTGGTGTGACTCGAAGATAAGCCTTCTCGCCAGGTTGGTAGACCATGTCTTTATGATGACGACCATACTGACTTTTCTGACGTGACCGAGCAGTCTTGAGATTCTCGCGAATAATGCGGACTTGTTCTTCGGCATGTTGGATAATATCCAGACCCAAGAGTGGACGTTCCCTAGTTTTTTACAAGTTCAGATGGGTTCGGCACTTTCGTCCATATAACACTTCGAAGGGGGCTATCTTCAAACTAGCTTGATAGCTATTATTATAAGAGAACTCAAAATACGGGAGAAATTCCTCCCATTTCTTGCCGAAGGAGATAACACAAGCTCTAAGCATGTCTTCGAGAACTTGGTTGATGCATTCAACTTGCTCTTGTGACTGAGGATGAAATGCAGTACTGAATGACAGATGAGTTCCCATTGCTTCTTGGAAACTTGCCTAGAATCTTGAAGTGAATAAGCTACCACGGCCTAAACTAATTACCAGTGGATTACTGTGATGTGAAACAATTCTGGACATGTAGAGGGTTGCCAGCTGACTAGTAGTGGTAGTTTCTTTGACGCCAGAAAGTGTGCAACTTTAGAAAGCAAGTCAATGACGACAAGAATATCATCATTACCTTTCTGCGATTTTGGAAAACAAGTGACGAAGTCCATCTCGACATGGTCCCACTTCCACTCAGGAATAGAGATAGGTTGTAGAGTTCCAGAAGGCCTTTGATGTTCTGCTTTGGTATGACGGCAAACGTCACACTCAGCAACATAACAAGCAATGTATTGCTTCATATTAGACCACCAGAATCTTTGACGAATGTCTTGGTACATCTTGGTGCTACCAGGATGAATATACAGAGGTGTATCATGAACTTCTTTCATAACCTTCTAAGTCATATCCAGGTTATCTTTTGAAGGGACAACTAGGCGGCCTTTAAGGAACAAAGGGCCAGTATCATCAATAGTGAAGAATGAGGGCCTTCCTTCTTCCAGGTAGCGCTTAATCTTGCAGGCTTGAGAGTCATACTTCTACAGTGTCTTGATGCTTTCCAGGAGATTTGGTTTAGCAACCAGGGTATTGAGAGAACCCTGGGAAACAACATGGAGTTTCATTTTGCGGCACTCAGGAGGAGGGGGAGCGAGTGCACCAGGAGAACAATACGGAGGTTCAGCTTTCTGAACTATTCAACAAGCGAGGGCTGAACTTTGTGAACCTGGAGGTGGTTGCAATATGACTTGCGGCTCCAGGCATCAGCCATTACAATAGCCTTGCCTGGGGTATACTAAATACCCAAGTTAAAATCTGCTACAATCTCCATCCATCTCTGCTGACGGAGGTTCAGGTCTGGCTGAGTAAACATATACTTCAGACTTTGGTGGTGAGTGAAGATCTCGCAACGATTACCGAGAAGGTAATGTCACCACTGTTTTAGTGCATGTATAATAGCAGCAAGCTCGAGGTCGTGAACTGTAGATTTCTCTTCGTGAGGGCGCAATTGACGAGAGGCATGAGCAGTCACTCTGCGCTCTTGCATTAGGACAGCGCCTAAGCCTTGACGTGAAGCATCGCAATAAATGACGAAGTCCTTCGTATCTGGAGGAGCAAGCACTAGGGCAGAGGTCAGCTTGTCTTTGAGTGCCTGGAAACTTTCCTGACACTTTTATGTCCATTGGAACTTGACGCCCTTATGCATTAGGCTAGTTAGAGGTCTAGCGATCTTGGAGAAGTTCACGACGAATCAACGGCAATAGCTGGCGAGTCTCAGAAAACTTCTAACTTGCTTGACATTCTTCGGAGGAGTCCAATCGAGAATAGCCTGAATTTGCTCGGGGTTGACAGCAATACCATCCTTGGAGATGTAATGCCTAAGATAGGTTACTTTAGGAAGCCAGAATTCACACTTGGAGAACTTGGCATAGAGTTGATGCTCTCGAAGGTTTTCTAGAACAAGACAAAGATATTTAGCATGTTCTTTTTTATTCTTGGATTATAAAAGGATATCATCCTGATAAACCACGATGAATTTGTCGAGGTATTCCATGAATATGTAGTTCATCAGACGGGAGAAAGTTGCGGGAGCATTGGTCAAGCCGAAAGACATGACGGTGTACTCGTAAGAACCATATCGAGTCACGAAGGCGGTCTTAGGGATATCCTCTTCACGAACACGGATCTGGTGGTAACCCAACCTCAAGTCGAGTTTGGAGAACACTGATGAACGAGCCATTTGATCATACAGATCATTGATCAGAGGAATAGGATATTTGTTCTGAATGGTAGCTTGGTTAATAGGACAGTAGTCTTGGACCAATCGGTTTGTCCCATCCTTCTTCTTGACACAGAGAAGGTTCTCCCCAAGGAGAGCAACTTGGGCGAATGAAACCACTTCGAAGAGATTTGTCGATTTCCTCCTTAAGATCAATGAGTTCATGCGGCGGCATCTTGTAGGGTCATTTCACTATAGGAGTGCTACTTGGTTTTAAGTCAATGATGAATTCGACAACTCTAGCAAGGGGAATCCCTGGAAGTTCTTCAGGAAAGACATCAAGGAATTTGCGCACGAAGGGAATGTTTTCAATGACCTCGAGTGGTGTAACATTTAATGCATTCAACGCATAAAGCCTTGCCTCGGCATTCTGAACTAGATGAGCATTGTGTCTTAGTATTTCATCGGAAGGGTGTTGAAGATGGATGGTCTTAGTGGTGCTAACTATAGAAGCAGTATGCGCTCTCAACCAAACCATTCCTAGAATGAGATCAATGCTACAGGACTTCAGTACGATGGGAGAGACAAGGAATTCCAGTCCTTCGATTTCTACGGGGAGATCGTTGCAAATCATGGAGGTTCGACATTGGCCCGTAGGGGTGTGTACTAATAGCGAAGTATTCATGTCCTCACATTTAAAGTCGTGCAAGCATGCAAAATATTCTGACATGAATGAATGCGATGCACCTGTATCAAATAAAAAGGATACTGGTACTGAATTTACGAGGAGTGTACCCATCACAGTAGGAGGCTGGTCTTGAGCTTCATTCAGATCAATGTGGTTCGCACAAACACGACCATAAGGCCTGTCATTGTTGTTGCGAGGTTGATTGTTTCGACGACGAGCTGCTAGAAGGGCCAGTTGATTCTGGTTCTGGTTGCATTCCCTAGGATGGTGACCTGGACGGCCACATCTGAAGCACAAACCATCATTGGGATTGGGTGTAGGAGCTCGTGCTGGTGCAAATGGAAGTCTTGGCTGCCTAGGTGGTGGACTAGGTGCAGCATAGGACTGCCTTGGAGCAGGTACAGCTGGTTGGTACATGCTGCTGGGAATCCAGATCCTATGCTTCTGCGAGGGCGGGCCTGAAGATTAGCCCGTGTCACAGTTGCGCCTGTCAGAGCTCTGGTGTTCCTGCAGACCAGTTTCGACATTGATGGCCTTGTTCACTAAGGTGGCGAAATCGGCAAAGTCATGCACTAGCAATGCGAGCTTGATGTCAGCTTGTAGTCCATCACAGAATTTCTCCTATCTGCGAGCATCAATTGCAATCTCCTCTTCAGCATAGTGGGATAAGTCCAGAAACTCCCGCTGATAAGCTTCTACAGTTTTGTTGCACTGGATGAGGTTGTGGAACTCACGCTTCTTCCGGTCCATGACTCCCTGAGGAATGAATCGGGCACAGAAAGCAGCTTGGAAGTCCGTCCAGGTGATGATTGTTCCAGCTAGTAGAGTACGCCTGTGGCTGTCCCACCATTGAGCAGCAGGTCCCTTCAGGAAGAAGGAAGCAAAGGTGACATAACTAGCAGGGGATACATCAGCAGACTCCATCTCATACGTGATGTCACGGCGCCAGTCATCAGCATCCAAAGGCTAGGTTGAGCTGCGGTAGATGGTTGGGTTGAGGCGCATGAAATCCTGCAAAGTTACTGGGGTTGGCTGCTGGTTCATATTGGGGCGAGGAAACTGAGCCAACATATTATCCATGAACTGGCGGTTCAGCTCAAACTTTTGGATCATACCATCCATGTACTCAGGTGGTGGTGGGGCGTCGCCACCACGACCACGACCACCTGGTCTAGCCATCTGCTACTATATAACAGGGGTAGTTCATCATTGAGAAATTTGAAAATACAAGAATCATTCATGATGAAATATGCATAATGAAAGGAGCATGATATATACTACATAGTAGTCGTCATAACTTACAAAAGGGGTCGTGGTTAGAGATCGGTACACAGTGTTCAGTACACATAGTTCAGTACATAGACGAAAGACATCACAAGCGGCATGCAGGCCCACGACGATTGCATCTAGTACTAATAAGCAAGACTACATCAGTCCTAGGAGGAACTGTGGAGGAAGGAGTAGCCTGACAGCTGGTAGTGACGCGACGAAAAGTCCTCCACGTCAGTAGCCTGGGGTCCGCGGATACTTTGGCGCAGAACCCGACGCTCAGGTGGCAGAAGAGCACCAAGTGCAGGAGTGTAGCCATTCACATCTGGCCAACTGACACCATGAGCATCATGGTCCTGGCTGGGTAGATCGCAGAACGCGACATCTCTCCAGATCATACAAAGGGGTTCGATAGTGTCAGGGCACTGTAAAGGTGCTGACGCGTGCTGTACAACTTGTGGTGAAGAGCTCGATTAGCTCTATCCAGCCCATCAGCATGCAGAACCAGGTTTTGATGGTGGAAGAGCTCTCTGGGTGACAGTGGTGTAGGCATCAGTGTAGTATCCCTCCGCACCAACGTCGGATGCGATAGCAATGTGCCTGAAAGGGGAAGTGTCCAATGCCCGATACTCTTCACAAAGACATGTCAAAGCAGCATAAGCAGCATCATGGACTGCCATATCAATGGTCACTCCAACACCATGAGCGGTGTGCAGCACAATAGTGGAGTCATACTTCCGAGAATAGAGGTGGACGATGGCACGGTACTGCTCCTGGTTAAAGTCCTGGTACTGCTCGTACACGGTGTACTCAGGGTGCCAGCGATAACCCAGATAGGTCATCATCTCATCTAGCACAACAGGTGATCCTGAGACACCAATGGTCGTCGTGTGGCGCACAACCTGCCTCGTGGATTCCATCTGAAAACAAAGATGTTTCGATGGAGTCAAATGACAGTGTGGGTATTAATCAAAATACTATTCTAAGGAATAAGTATGGCTTATCCATCTTTGGGGTGAATGTGGTCACTGGATCCTAATGTTAGAGTTGGTATATTCGTTTACCGAGTAGAAGAGAGTTCAGAGTCCCGAAGTAAAGATCGAGAAGTAAAAGATCCTAATACTACCCAATGGCGACGTGGGCCCCTAAGACACACAACCATGTTAGTAAAAGTTTTGTAGTGACTAGACTCCACTTCGGCCAAGGAGTGTGGAAGGGGGATTCCTACAGGCAGTCGACTCTGATACCAACTTGTGATGCCCCTGATTCAATCAAACACTAATCATGCATCCAAACGTGTACGATCAAGATTAGGGACTCATAGGAAGATATCACAACACAAGTCTAAAAGTAAAATAAGTCATACAAGCATCATATTACAAGCCAGGGGCATGGAGGGCTCGAATACAAGTGCTCGAACATAAGTGAGTCAGCAGAAGCAACAATATCTGAGTACAGACATAAGTTAAACAATTTGCCATAAGATGGCTAGCACAAACTGGGATACAGATCGAAAGAGGCGCATGCCTCCTGCCTGGGATCCTCCGAAACTACTCATGGTCGTCGGCGACCTGAACGTAGTAGAAGGCACCCTCGGTGTAGTAGGGGTCGTCGTGGACAGTGGCATCTGGCTCCTTGGCTCCAACATCTGGTGACATCCGAGAAGAAGAGGAAAGGGGTAAAAGAGGGAGCAAAGTAACCGTGAGTACTCATCCAAAGTACTCGCAAGCAAGGATCTACACTACAAATGCATGGGTATCTGTGTAAAGGGGCAATATCAGTGGACTGAACTACAGAATGCCAGAATAAGAGGGGTATAGCTAATCCTATCGAAGTCTATGCTTCTGGCATCCTCCATCTTGCAGCATGCAGAAGAGAGTAGATGGTAAGTTAGCCAAGTATCATCACATAGCATAATCCTACCCGGTGACCCTCCTGTCGCCGCCCTGTGGGAAAGCGATCACCAGGTTGTCTCTGGAACTTGTCTGGGTGTGTTTTATTAAGTATGCAGTTCTAGTTGTCATAAGGTCGAGTTATAACTCTAGGCCGTCCTTTAACCGAGGGACACGGCTATTTGAATAGATAAACTTCCCTGCAGGGGTGCACCACATTTCCCAACACGCTCGATCCCTCTGGCTGGACACACTTTCCTCGGTCATGCCCAGCCTCGGAAGATCAACACGTCGCAGCCTACCTAGGCACAACAGAGAGGTTAGCATGCCGGTCTAAATCCTAAGCGCGCAGGGGTCTGGGCCCATCGCCCATTGCGCACCTGCACATTGCGTGGGCGGCCAGAAGCATACATAGCCTCCCTAATACAAGAGGAGGCGTTCTAGTCCAATGCGGCACGCGCCGCTCAGTTGCTGACGTCAAGAAGTTTTCAACTGATACCACGACATCGAGTGCTCATAACTGTTCCCGCGTAGTTGGTTAGTGCATATAGGCTAGTGGCCAAACTCAGATCAAATACCAAGATCTCGTTAAACGTGTTATTATGAAGTAACCGCGGACGCCGACCAGGGACCAGTCCCACTTTCACCTAGGTGGTCTCAACCTGCCCTATCGCTCCGCCACAAAGATCCACACAGAGGGCCGTCGGGACAAATGTCCTTTCATCCCCCATTCCGTGAATCACTCGCGGGTACTCTACCAGCCGACCCGACTTTAGTCCCCACCTGAATATTATGTATGTATGTATAGTATATACCTTTGATCACCTCCTGAGTGATCACGGCCCGATAGTATAGCATGGCAGACGGACAAGAATGTAGGGCTACTGATGATAAACTAGCATCCTATAATAAACATTTAGGATTGCAGGTAAGGTATCAACAATTGTAGAAAAAATGACAGGCTATGCAACAGAATAGGATTAACCGAAAGCAGTAACATGCTACACTACTCTAATGCAAGTAGTTGAGAGAATGAATAGGCGATATCGGTTGATCAGGGGGGGCTTGCCTGGTTGCTCTGGAAAGATGGAGGGGTCATCAACACCATAGCCGACCGGGGTAGCAGCGTCGTCAGTCTCGGTGTCTAACGAGAGAAGAGGGGGAAGAAACAATAAATATAATGCAAACATATGCATGACATGACAATGAGCAGTGCTAGATGTGCCCTAACGCGGTAGTAGGCGATACTAGCGAAGGGGGGAAACATCCAGGAAAGAGATCCCGGTGTTTGACATTTTCAGACAGATGCACCGGAGGTGGACTTTTGCACGTTCTCTATGCTAGGGACATGTAGCTGACAAACAGACAGCGTATTCGGATTCGTCTCGTCGTTTTGAGCAACTTTCATGTACAAAATATTTTCATCCGAGTTACGGTTTATTTTACATTACTTTTCTAAGTTTAATAAATTTCTAAATTACTATTATTAAATTAATACGAAAATTAGTACTATTCATCAGCATGACGTCAACATGACATCACCAGTCAACATGGGTCTTGACTGGGTCAACTGACGTGTGGGGTCAGCATGTCATTGAATAAGACTAACTAATCAGGTATAATTGGACTAACTAAATGATTAGGTTTATGAATTATAATTAATTAGGTTAATTAATTAATTAATTTAATTATTAGTTATTCTATGTATTATTATTATTATTTATTTTTCAATATATTTTTTAAAGCGTTCTGGGCGCTGGGCCCCATTTGTCATTGGGCTGGGGGTGGGGCGGGGCCCGGCTGTCAAAGGCCGTTATGGCCATAACGGCCACGGGCAAATAGGCGAAGCGGGCAGCGGTGCGGGCGTAGCCCGGCCCTCCCCAGGCGACAGCAGGGTGGCGAGAGGGTCACCAGCGCGGCCACAGGGGGGGGGAGCAGCGGTGCCAGTGGAAGCGGGGCACGAGCGGACGACCGGGCACCTCTCGAGCAGGGAGCGGGGCGTAGCTGCCGGCGCGTAGGCGGGCGAGGAAGGCAGCAGCAGCTGCTGTGGGGCCGGCGCGAGGCTGTGTCGTGGCAGATGAGCGGCAGGGGGCGGCAGGAGGAGAAGCAGGCAAGGCAAAGCGGGCACGACGACGGCAAGTGCGCGGCTGCAGTAGGCAGTGGCGAGGCGCGTGGTATGCGCGGGCGCAAAGGTGCACGGAGGCAGGTGCGGTAGGCGGGGCGGGGCACAGCCAAGGCGTGCGCGGGGCAGTCAGGGCGCGAGGTGCGGGCGGTGGCCACTACCGATGCACGGGCGTGGCTATGGACGTCGCGGTGGAGCGCGAGCAGGCGTGGGGAGGGGTCGCGGTGCACGGGCGGTGCGCGGGGTGGTGCGCGCGCGTGCGGGACAGCGCGGGCGCGCGGTGATTGTGCGGGGCGGAGGGAGTGCGAGGAGAGGGGGAAGCTCACGGGGGCCATAGGGTAAAGGG
>NC_041385.1:735504629-735508527 GCF_002162155.2 Triticum dicoccoides
CTGGGCCAGTTGGGCCGGCCTGGCTAGCAGCGGGGCCAACTAGCCCAGTGGGGGGTTCTCTTTCTTTTTTTGTTTGTTTTTCTTTAGTCTTTTCCCTTTTTCTTATTTTTCTCTTTTTTATTTCATTTTAAAGTATTTATGCATTTTCAAAAAGCGTGATTTCTTCACCATAATTACCTATGCAATAATTGGCACACTTCGAACATTTTAATTCTAACGTTTGAATTTTTTTTATGTTTGTCAAAAATTCAAATTTAAATTTGAATCGTTTTGAACTAACGCGAGATAAGCAATAGTAACATAGGTGACATGGCATCATTAGAAGAGGTTTACTGTAGCTTAATTATCTGGGCGTTACATCGGGCGTCTAGGTCATGGCAAAGGTCGTACTCGTAGGTGGGCCGCTGGTGATCCTTGCCATAACGGCGAGGTGGGGTGGCTGGGTGTTCGGCCGCGTCAGTTTTTCTATCCCGCCCTCTAGGGGGGAGGTCCGACTGTTTGGTGCTTATGTATAACGGGTGTGTGGGCTCTACGCCCTTGTCGTCCAACTGCAGCACGAGTCTTCGCTTGGGATAACTTTTGGTTGGCTATTCACGATCGTACCCTTCTTCAACCGCTAGGACTTTAGTCCATCGATCATTGAGGGTGTCCTGTTCGGCCTTGATTTTGCGTTTCTGTTTCTTTAAGCTTCGGGCGGTGGCTAAAAGCCTCCGCCTGAATCGTTCCTACTCTTGAGGCTCTTCGGGGACGATGAAATCGTCATCCCCGAGACTGGCCTCCTCTTCGGAGAGTGGGAGGCAGTTGCTATCCTGGGAGTCATTGTGGTTTTCTAGATTGGATGGGTCCTCCTGCCCCGCGAGGTCATCCCGATGATGTTCGTTGGTTGCGTCACCCGCGAGGTCGTCCGTGTTATTTACGGTGCCGTTTTCTGCGGAGTCCATGTTGCTCGCATGGCTTCGACATGGCTTTGATCGACGTCGCTGTTTTTGGCGTTTGGGCGGCTCATCTCTGGGCTTGCCTCGGTCCTGATCGGGAGTGCCGTCGCCGTCCTTTGGGGTATCCACCATGTAAATGTTGTAGGTGGATGTGGCTGACCAGCGGCCCGCGATGGGGAGGGGGGACCTCAGCATTAGTTGTGGCTATGTCCTCCTCGTCCATGTATTTGGCATTCTCCGAATTATAGCCTAGCAAATCGGTTGAATCATCGATAGTGGCTACCAAATGGGTGGTGGGTGGTATGAAAAATTCCCTATTGTACGCCTCCAAGGGTCGATGATTGAAGGCGGAGGGCAGGTCCTCATGGATGGTCATTTACTAAATATGATCTAGCACCTCGTTTACCATTGCGAGGGTCGCCGAGCTCGAGGGCTCTGGGCCGAACTCTGTTGTAACGGCGTGGGAGCGATCAATGCCCTGGACGGTCCTTGATTTCCGCTGGTCGTGCTGAGCCCGGGGTGTGGAGCCGGATCATTGAAGGTGTCCGGGCCTTCACTGGAGGTCAGGGACGGGATTTGGTCTTTGCTTGTGGCTCCCCCGTCGTGGTTCGAGATCGAGCTGCTTTGGGCTGGGGATGACCCCTGGCCTTTGGCTGCCACTTTGTCGTAAGGGCTCATGGTTGGGCGAGCGTTGTGAAAGGAAGGTCCGACCGAGATTGACTCTTGGCCTCTGCCTCCTGATTCTACCTCGAAGGTCAAGGATAGGTCTTCCGTAGTCATGACGTGTCCGGACGAAGGAGGAGTCTGGCCCCTGCTCGAAGCGGAGCTCTCCTGGCTTGAAGTTGTCGAGGCTGATCTGACTATCGGATCAGAAAGGAACTCCAAAGTGGGCGTGGCGAGGGTACGGGAGGGGAAAGTGAATATGGTGAAAACCAGATCGCCCCGTGCTTTCGCAACATTTTCGAGACCACCGAATCGAATTCGGTGTCTGGGGACGAAGGCGTAGACCTGACCCAGACGACCAGTCGGGTCTATGTGCAGCACGATGCTGCCAAACGCTACGAGTTTTCCGTGGACAAAGAGGTCCCTTGATCCGACGCCTTCTCCTATGATCAGGCGAGCCATCGATCCTTTGGGCGACCCTACAACGGAACTCTCAATGAAAGCACCAAAGTCGGTGTCAAAACCGGCAGACTTCGGGGTAGGGGGTCCCGAGCTATGTATCTAGGATCGATAGGAACAAGGGACAATGAACACAGTGTTTACCCAGGTTCAAACCCTCTCGAAGAGGTAATACCCTATGTCCTGCTTGGTTGTACTGGATGTATAATATGGTTTACAGAGTAGATCTAACTTGAGATCCGTATGAGCTAAACCCTAAGGCAATGAGGTGATTAATGTAGCTCCAGCCCTAAAGACTAAAAACCCTCGGTTTATATAGACACCTGTAGGGTTAGGGTTACCGAAGATAAATTACAGTAAGAGTTTAAAGAGATCATGCGCCTTCTTGACTTGGAACGCACAACACGGCTTGATAGATCTCCTGTCACTATACGGCTCCACCAGTCCGGCCCATACTCGATGGGCCGACGCCTTGAGGACCCCTTAGTCCACAACTCCCTCAGCGGGTGAAGGTAAATGAGAGTTTGAATCCTACCTCATGCACCTATTTTTTGAATGTTAAAAAAGGAAAAGAAAATTAAATGGGCCAGGCCCAGGACAAAGTAAAAACAAGTAACAAGAAACATTGAAAGCAAAAATGGAGTAAAAACTAATGAAAAACTCGGACAAACAATAAAAGAGAAAAAGAGTCCAAGAGGCATAGAAAATAAGAAGAAAAGGAAGTATTACTAAACATATCAGATGAGCCGGCTGAGTTTTTTATTCTTTTGAACAGGAGAAGTGTCCCGAAGGACCCAGGTGTTGCATTGGATTATCTAAGAATACATCTTACAACTTGCCCATAGACCCATAAGGAAACAAAAATTACAACATGGTCCATGAACTACACGGAAAACCCCAACTAGAACATCTCAATTGCAATGTGGTCCATCTTCCACCAGGAAGCTTCAGTCCCGAACCGATCAGCATGCTGCCGGGGACGAAACCACTTGGGGTGCAAAGATCGCCGCAGCGGCACCACAAGAAATCGCCGACGTTAGGTGTTGCGGACCTCAAACCAAAGCCATATTGCCTCCTTAATGGTTCCACGACCAGGAGGAACACAAGGAGCCGACGACCAAGAGATGATGCCGAAGCTCCAGGTGACCGCCATTCGGCCAGAAGATTCAACAGTGGTGAGATCGAAATCGGCAGCCGGCCGCTACGGCCCCTTCCTCTCAAGGAAGAAGAAAGCGATGACTGGTGCCGTGGCTTGATCTCAACAACTGTTGATGATGAGCTCATAGAGGAGCACCTGCAGATGCCCCGGATCCACCGCCAGAAGCCCTTCTCCGACGAGATGCACAATCGGAATGACAAGCTTTGCTGGATCCCCTTGGCTATTGCCCAACTACCATCCCTATGGCCTAGAAAACACGGAAAGAAACCAGCCTCAGCTGGCCCACCACCTCGAGCTTATTTGCCAAGCTTACGCAGATTCGCCTCCTGCAGCCACTGTCAGCCATGGACGCTAGCTGGGTCACGAAGGGGGGCTCGTCTGAACGACACCCGAATGCGCCGGAAGGAAGCTCGAATCCAACATAAAGCCAAACAACCCAAACAGGGAAACTAGACTACGTCTACACCTATTTACTAGATGAACCCGCACTCTGCATCTACCTCTACATCGCCCGGCTACACCGCAGCCGACGAGCGTGGAGCGAGCCGGGGCGACATGTGTGACTCTCAACAAAGGTAGGAGCCGACAGAGTTGGTTGCTATGTTCGAAGGAAATAGAGATGTTTCGAGTTCGAGCTCACCACCCACGACAATTTTTGAAGGTTGAAAAAAAATAAAATGGG
>NC_041385.1:735508773-735524279 GCF_002162155.2 Triticum dicoccoides
GCGCCAGTTTGTGTGTGTTTACGTACAGCTCGTACGTGCCACATATGGAGGTGTGTATACCTTCTGATTAAATGATCATATTGTCTTTGTATAGTTTGTGAGGGGGTGTATCGAAGCAAGACTCCTAGACAAAAATTGAATACCACTACGTATGTTTAGGGATGGCAACGGGGCCCCATACCCGCCAAAACCCGTGGGGATTTCATCTATTAGGGGGTGGGGATGGGCGAAAAACATCCCCATGGGGATATTTACCAAACTAATTTATTCTCCATAGGGTATAACAGGGATGGGGACGATATCCTATTCCCCAGACCCAATACCCATCGGGGACCCGGTTAGTAACCGTGACACTGCGGTCAATGTTAAAATATTCACAAATAAACTCGCGAAAAAAAAGCTCTGCAAAAAAACCTTAAACCTATCTCACACCCTCAGCTCAGCTGCCACTCACGGTGGACGCGGTCCGGGCCGGTCCGGTCCCTGACCGAGCCTCCCTTTGGACCGGCAGAAACTGGCCCGGACCGGACCGGACCGAGCGTACATGCGGTCCTGTTTCCTAGGACCGGACCGGCTGCGCCTCAGCTCGGTGCGGACCGAAGGGACCGACTGGACCGAGTACATTTTGTGCAAGGGAGTGCGCTGGGAGCCTTTTTAGAACTCTCTTGATAACAAATTTGAACGTATAGATCATTAGGTTGCAAAAGAGGTTCAAATGGACCAAAAATAAGCAAGTTTTGGAAGAAAAACAACACAGGAAGGTGTCGAACTGAAGAAGACTGAGCAAATACCAACTGAAGAAAGTTCAGAGAGACTGAACAATTACCAACTGAAGCAAATTCAGAGAGAAGGAACAAAGACAAACTATCGGCGAGGACATGCAGGACTTCAGGTGCACGTGCAGCAGCTCCGTCCCCGCGTCCTCCAGCTTCGTGCTCGACGGCGGCTAACAGGCGAGGAGGTGGTTGAAGACGGGCAGGTGGAGACGGCGACGGTCGACGACGGCGAGCAGGTGCAGCCGTGCAGACGTGACGCTCCCTCCTTGGCTCCTCCACTCCTCCTTTCATCGCGTACAGGTGCAGACGAGGAGGTGGTGGTCGACAATGGCAACGGCGGCGGCGCTCCCTCCCTTCTGCAGCCAGGAGGAAAGGGGATCGGGGAATTGGGGGAGAGGGGGCCTTTGCCCTAGTGCGTCGTCGTATCGGCCCTAGCGACTAATGCTGGGCCTTGAGCCATCGGTCCGCTCGGTCGGCCCGGTTAAAGACCGGACCGGACCGAAGTTTTTTCGGTCTGATTTTCGCGGCCCGGACCGAACAATTTCTGTAGCGGGCCTGGATCGTACGGTTCGGTCCGTAACGGGCCACGAGCGGGCCTAAAAGCTTGCTCGTGTCGTCCACCCTGAGCTGCCACCATGCCCAAGAAGTCAATACGACCTAGATAGGCATTAGCAGGACAAGGACAACACCATGTATTTATGTTGATCATAGGGTGTCATATTATGTATATGAGTATTTGTTTATGGGGATGGGGACCCTAATGGGTCCCGTTCCCCAGTGGGCATGGGTATGAGGAAATTTTATCCCCAGTCATCTAAACGGGGATGGGGATGGGATGATAGGGAATAGATGGGATGAGGATGTTGTAGGTATCCCCATAGGGGATTGTCCCCATTGCCATCCCTACGTACGTTGAATAGACGATGTTGGTGGGATGGTATTTTGATGTTGGTGGGATGGTATTTTTGAAATTTCATTATAATCATTCATGCACAAATAACAATGATTCATCCCCCGCAAAAAAAAAACAATGATTCAAAGAAAAGTCCCACTCAGGTGATATTTTACTTTACATAATATTTAGAGTGATTATTAAACTATCTTTTTTTTTATCGCAAAAAAAACTATCTTTTTTTGGGGTTAAAACTATATTTCTATAATTCCATATTTTCAGTAACTACGGCCGCGTTCAATAATGTATAGACGATTACATAGCATTTTGCGAGGGCCAACTTGCTAGTTTTTTTTTTCTGTTGAAGAAACACAAGTTGTAGTTTTTTTAGAGCGCTCTCTGCCCTATATATGTGCTTGCCCCTTGATACAATCATACGCATCGTCTTTATATCACGCTCATAAGCATTCCCTGTTCTTCTGCTTGTTTGGATCACGCTCGGTCATTGCGCTAGCTACAGGTTTCGCAGGAATGGCCGAGACCAACGGTAACGGCTCCCCGAGTAGTGTGACTACGCCACTGATGCTCCACGGGCGCGTGGCGATCGTGACAGGCGGTGCTGGCTGCATCGGCTCGGTCGTGTCGAAGCACCTCGCATCCCTAGGCGCGCGCGTGGCGATCGGCTACGTCGGGGACCCGAAGCCGGCGAAGGAGCTCGTGGGCGGCATCAACGCCGCGCACGGCGGCGGTCGGGCCATCGCAGTGAAGGCCGACGTGTCGGACGCAGCGCAGGTCCGGGCGCTGTTCGACGCGGCGGCGGCGGCGTTCGGCGGGAAGCTCCATGTCTTGGTGACAATGGCAGCGGTGCTGGACTGCTCGAACCCGATGCTGGCGGATATGAGCGAGGCGTCCTACGACGCCACGTTCGGCATCAACGCGCGGGGCACTTTCCTGTGCTGCCGGGAGGCGGCGAACCGGCTGGCGCGCGACGGGCGTGGCCGCATCGTCACGTTCTCGTCGTCGGCGGTCGGGTCACTGCGGCCCGGGTTCACGGCGTACGCTGCCAGCAAGGCGGCGGTGGAGGCGATGACGAGGATCCTGGCGCGGGAGCTGCGCGGCACGGGGATCACCGCCAACGCGGTGGCGCCGGGGCCCACGGCCTCGCCCTTGTTCTACAACGGCAAGACGCCTGAGGAGGCTGAACGGTACATCGCCGAGGCGCCACTGGGGCGTATCGGGTTGCCGGGGGACATCGCACCGCTCGTGGGCTTCCTCGCCAGCGACGCCGGCGGATGGGTCAACGCCCAGGTCCTGCGCTGCAACGGGGGCTCCATCTAGCCTCCGGACTGGAATAATGCGCACGAACGTAGTGCTACATTTTTTTTTTGACAGAGGGATTGGCCCGTTGCAATCAGTCATTGATTTTTTCTTGGACATCACTAGGCATCAGACTATAGACAATCTGCATCTGTCAGACTAGTGGAAGGCCGTCCGATGAGGTGCATCCAGGTCGTCCGATCCTAATCAGGGCCACGCAAGATTTGTTGACTTATTTGTTAATTGATTGCTTCCTTCATAACTGCTCCTTCAATCCTCGCTAATCTCTCTATTATGGTAACTCCGAATATACAGCATGCACATGCACCGCTAGAATTAAGTTTGTTTTCAACTATTGCATCGCATAATTGCTTCCAGCGTCTCAACAATATGCTTCGATTACAACCAAATTTATTCAATCTAATAGTAGAAATTGTGTTTGAGCTAACAGAAATTTGTGCCGATTATGATAGATATTTATTTCCTACTAAACAGAGTTTGTTTCTGTCGACTAAAAAATTGGCTTCCATTGCAAGTTAATTTTGCTTCTCTTGGTGACAGTTACATTTATTTTTGCTAAGACATAAATTGTACGTTTTTAACAAACAAAAGTTTGCTACCAGAGAGAAAGGAATTTGCTTCCATGCAACAAAAGCTTAATACAAATACAAAAAATTACATAAGAAAAATTGTTACAAGATCCACCCATAAGATGGCTGGGAAGCAAGGGTATATTTTCAAATGAAAAAATTACATACGAAAAACGGTTACAAGGCCCATGCATAAGATGCCTGGAAAGCAAGGGTATGAGTTCAGCAGTGCAATTGGGAACGCAAACATGAAATGTTGCCGAATAAATATTGATGCCACTATGACGGAAGCAAGGGACATTGTAGCCATCTAATAGCGCAACATGGCAGTATCCTGGTAGTGGTAGGTTGCAGAAGCTCGAACTCACGCACTACGTCAGCAAGCGCATCCTTAGGGAGGGCTTCGGTCGTTATCCGCCAAAGTCTCCACCACGTCCTCCGCCGCCATTCTATGGGGAGGTCCGTGCAAGGCTTTTGAGAAACCAATGGTGCATGGTTGACATCATGTGGCACAAAACATGCAGCTGAAGCTTCTCTGAGAATACCAGAGAATGTTTGAATTATCAAAACATGGCAGTGGAAGCACGAAATAATGAAATAAGCATGGCTTACACGAAGCAACAATTTGGTCTATCAGAACATACATGATAGGTAGTGGAAGCATGGAAAATTGAGAAGAAATACAGCATTTCTATAGAAACATATGTGATACGTAAAAGTGGAAACCATAGCTTACACGGAGCAGCGATTTGATTGATCCAAACATACATAATAAGCAATGGAGGCATATAAAATTGAGATGAAGAGAGAACTTAATACTGTAGGAAACATATGCGACACAAAAGTAGGAACTATGACTTTACAGGAAGGAACGAGTTGGTCTGTCACAGCATACACTTTGTTGTGTTTTGATCAAAATGGTGCTGAAACCAAAAAGAACAATAGAAACACACAAAAAACACGGACTATGGAAGCAAACTACCTACACCAAAGAAACATGCAAAATATAATATGGTGCATGGCATATTACAATAGTGATAACAATAAGAAAATAAGCAGGAAGTATGGAAGCATTCTAACAAAACAAAAGCAGCATCAGAAGTATAATTTGGAAGCCCCATCAGTACGAAGCAGGCAAAGAATTAAGTGAAGCCTGCGCAACATATATGTGATGAAACTAGGAAGAATGGGAGAGCACTGTTCAAACTAGAATACCTTGGAAATATAGAACAACAAGGGCACAAAGGTAGTCACACGGTTGTACTTATGCAACTTAGTGCTACCAACCATGAAGCACAATGCCAATGTTTAGGTTAATTACAATGATGTTGACTGATGGGAACAGTAGAAATATAACAAACTATATCGACCAAAGAAACATATGGGAGCATGACATATTGCAATGATGAAAATAATGGCAAGATAAAAAAATTTAAATGAAGAAGGTAGAATGGAAACAATATATCTGAAACTGGGTAAGCACATGAAGTACAATTTAGAAGTGTAGTAGGTATAGAGCATGAAAAAAAAGTGATATCTCAATATGGATCATCTAAATTGGAAGTATAAAATATTGAAAATAAAAAACAACTAAGATTTGCACCATCTTGGGGATGAATGTTTCTGTCACCTACATTCTAAATTCACAAAATTTGGTTGAACTATGGAAGGTAATCAATTAGACAGAAGAGGTATATGTAGTCTAATTTGGAAGCATGAAAATAGTGCTATGTCAACATATCTATGGAAGCAAATCAATTAGACAGAAGAAATATGGTCAATTCAGTCAACGATCCATTCTATGAGACCCCCTGGAGCTAAGAATTTGCTAATATTAAGAAGATTACCCCATTTTTTGCAAATGAGGTATTTCCTTCTCGGTGGGAGACCCTTGACAATATCATGTAACCGACCAGCTGAATATCGACTCTGTAGCATGATCGACTCCTTTTTAGTCATTGTTGAGTGTCAGCTGAGAACACATGGAATACGGATTGTTAGCATTTCCATAAAAAAATTGTTTCGTAAGGAATGAAGTGATAGATTTGCTCTGTTGTGGAATTAGTTGTATGGAAGCAATACACTAGAAAATAACAGTATATATATGTTGACTGATGACACGAAGGATGACAGAAGCATGAAAATATGGACACTACAAATACGGTGCATGGTATTTTAATAAGCTTGGTCCCAGGATGGGGATGCATCTGTTAGTATTTTTGGCATGTAAGCATTTTTCTGGGAAAACAGTATCCAAAAGGGGACAATTACGAAGGAATTTTGTGTGATGGAATCATGGAATTTAGGGTGCATTTCGTGCAATTTAGGGTGCATTTTTACTCTTTGATGGAAGCATGGAAATTCAAACGGGGTAAACCTAACAAATTTAGCGCCAATATGGGGGGCACGTTTACTTGGATGCTGTGTTTACAGGAAGCATTGTAGGATGCATTGAAAAGGAAGTGTCGCAACAATTCTAAAATAGATTCGAAGCATCGACGAGAATTGAAACAACTTAATAATCGAAACAATACTAGGCCGGCAATGAACAAAAATAACAATTTTCATCCATCTGAAGGATGCATTACACATCGAAATCTGTTGCAAAAATTACAAAATCCCCAAAATGTGGGGCACTCCATGAAGTGCACATACCTTTGATTCAGGGGTGGGGAGCTTCAAAATAGGGCCGCAATTTACAAATCCAATGGCCAATACTCCGGCCGGCCGATCCAAATCGATGGGGATGCAGCCGATTCAGTAGATGGGATAGCCTAGCGACTGAGAAAACTCCGCAGAATCTGACAGGGTAGTGTCGGTGGAGTGGACTGTGTGGTAGCCATGCTGATCGGCGGGGAGGCTCGAGTGGGAACAATGGGGCAGGAGGCTGGGTGCTGCGGTCCACCGATGTGAGGCGGATGGAGCGGGCTGGTGAGGTGGAGCTGCGAGGTCGCGGCGGTGACCGGGGTGGTCGCGGAGCGGAGAGGTGTCGCGGTGAGACGGCGGCGGAGCAGGGGATCTAGTGAGCGAGCTGGCGGCGAGGCGACTCAGGTGGGAAGCAGAGCTCTGGCATGGCCGGCGATTATAATGCTATATCGAGAGATTTGGGGAGATGATTGCGAGCGGGGGTATGCACAGATCGGGGCTTTCCTTATTTCTTTTTTTAACGCGACGAAATCTGGAGCATCTCCTTCACAACGAATCGACGGACGTGGATTGGTCTGGCGCTGGCGTCGCTTCAGACTATAGATCAGAAGTGTTTACCCTTTTTCTTTTTACCGAAACACCTCGCATTCCAAATTTATGATGGACCAACATTATCGGCGCTCACAGGGGTTACATCCAGCGGGAGATCTGGAGGCCAGAAAATGATTTTATTACTTGAAAGTGTTGCATCTTTGTTTAAACGTTCTCATCCTCCGAGCTCATTTACATCCTTGAAAAAGCAACTTTAGCAAAGTCATCGGATCAAATCGGATCGATTGGCATAATAATTGTTCGTGATTTTGATCGAAAAGGTCATTTTAGCAGAGTCGGGCCATCTAACCTCGAATCGCCATAATTTATGAAGCTTGTGGAACGAGAGCAAAGTTTTAACTTTACTTTCCTCACATCACAACCGTATTTTGAAGTTGTGCGGCCTCCCAGGCACCACGGCGAGGAACCACCCGCCATCAATGTCATTCTCGCCCCCTTGGATCCTTGTGGCGGTCCGTTGGATGGCCACCACACGACATCGTCTCCTGGGTTGTGCGTGAGCAGGTGGGGAGGTGCATCGTGAGCAGCGGGGAGGCGTGCGAGCTCGACTGCGTTTTTCACCTGGAAGCGTGCCCCTTGATGGTTGCCCACTGCTTGCGGTCTTTTCAACTACCCTCTTAATGGTGATCACGGTGACATATAAAAAGGCCGTTACGACCTCCCATCTCTCTCTCTCTCCCTCTCTCTCTCTCTAACACGCCTCCATTCCACCTATTCCTCTCCAAAACATGTTTCGAAAAAGCCAGTGGATCCCCTAGCTAGACCCATTCTTGGAGCAGCTGGAAGTGGGCCTTGCCGAGCTTGCGAGGGATGAAAGGAAAATGGAGCGGGGGATATTGGACCGTGTGGCCGCCTCTGCCTCGCCGCGGACGCATGGCCGGCCTGGGACGGGAGTGCTCCAAGGCCATCTTCCTGGTCAACGAGGCCGGTACATCGCCAACTATCTATTTTTCAAAATACTTTTGCTGTTGTTTGTCTTCTAATTTGCATAACTTGAATGAAACTATCCCAAATTAGCGATGTTTTCAGCAGAACTACCTTGTGGTTATTTTTGCACAAAAATAAAGTGCTCGACATGAGACGGCGATTTTTGAAGAATTATTTCAGAATATTTAAGGATTCATGGAGCGAAGATGGACTGGAGGGGGGCCACCAGAGCGTGGTACGACCCAGTGGCGCCCCCTAGGGCGCACCATGTGGGCATTTGGGCTCACCAGTTACAGCCTTGCGGTTATTCCACTGGCAAAAATTCACATATATACCAGAAAAAACCTAGAAAAATCAAGGAAGCTTTTCGCGATACGGAGAAACCACCACCACCTCCTGTTCTTCCTCTAAAGATCTGATCTGTAGTCTGTTTCTGGCTCCGGAGATAGAAATTCATCATCATCGTCATCACCAACCCTTCACCAACAACAATACTATGATGCTTCTATTTATGTGTGAGTAATTCCCTTGTAGACACATGGCGCTGGGTGAGATTTGGATGAGATTTCTTATGTAATCGATGTCATATTTGATAGGGCTTGATGCCTAGTATCCACTATTTTCTGAGATTGTTGTTGCTATGACCTTGCAATGCTTAATGCTTGTCACTAGGGCCCGGGTGTCATGATTCCATATATGAACTCTCTATGTTTTCATGGATAAATTTGTGTTCTTGATCATGTAGGCAAGTTGTATGCACCTTTATCATTTTGAATCCTAGACCCCAAATTGACAATAATTCAGATATCAATAGGGTTAACATTACCTGGAGGATTACATGTGTTTACTATGTGTTAATGCTTTGTTTCAGGTCTCTATTAAAAGGAGCGCATTATTTACCCTTAGTTTTCATTAGGACAAAATATGTTGTGCAAATTCTTATCGCAAGCACATAGAACTATATATGAAATGCATGCCTAATATGATTCGTGAATTGGAGCTAGTCTGTTGTTGATCTAGGTTATGACCTTTGCACACTAAATATCATATGAACAAACACATCGCTTGCTCCATGCCTACACTTTCTGCTACTGTTGCTTTCGTTACAATTACTATCGCTGCATTTTGTTATTACTCTACAATCATGTTACTGTTGCTACCACTTTGTTACTATTGCTATCATATTACTGTGGTACTAATAAATTGCAGCAAGTAAGTTACCTATTTAGTGTGGTTGAATTGGCAACTCGACTGTTAAGATTTGAAAATATTCTTTGGTCACCCTTGTGTTGAATCAATAAATTTGGATATACATCCCTTGAAAACTGTAGTGATCCCCTATACTTAGGGGTCATCAGCGGCCTGCAATGTCATTGTCGCCGCTGAGGCTTGGCCGCCCTGGGACATGGCCATCGAGGCGGTTCTTGCGGGCATCGACGCTCACATTTCGTCATCCCCATTTGACCCGACCCTGATCACGATGCCTAGGGCCATGGCGATGGTGGTTGTGGCCGCAAGTAGCCTGCACAGACAAATCTTGTTGCCACAACTATTAGCTAATTAGTTTGTAGTTTAACTATGTATTAGGTGTTGTATCAATGTAAGCTGCACTATGACTAATTTTTCGCGCAAATTATTACGAAAGGAGTCAAATTTAGTGAAATATGTTTGAATTTCTAATTATCAAAAAATAATCTTTGTTATTAATGACAAACATGACCTACTTTGTCTCGGTAACCTCAATATCTATATGGTGTTGCCCCATATCCGATATAAAGGCTGCCTGACAACTTTGCTAGAGTTGCTCTTAGGCTAGTCATAGTGGAGAGTAACTTAGGGGTTGTTTGGTTTGTGACTAATTTTGTCAAATGTTGCCACACCTAAAGTTAGGCAAGTTTGACTAACTTAGGTGAGTGTTTGGTTCAAGCCACACCTTACGCAAGCCACACTTGAACCCCACATGGCATACACACAAAAAATGTGGCAAGATTCACTTAGGCTTGCCAACTTGTGGCTTTTATTTTGATGAACTAATCTTAGACAAGCTTGGCAAAAATATGTGATAAAGTGTGGCAATGCTAGGCCTAGAACCGAACAACCCCTTAATTAGACTAGTAACATGCATATGTTACTAGTCTATGTTACTATCTTGATAGTGGGTAGTGTCTATATGTGGTACTAACATAGATGCCTTCATTTATTAGTTTTGTAGACTCATTTTGCATTGGGAAGCTCTATGTGATGGTAACATATTATGTTACTCTATTTGCCTCTCTCATCATTAATTACTTGCCGCCACATTATTTTTGTAGATTCATTTTGTATTGGCAAGCGCTATATGATGATAACATATAATGTTATAATATTACCAACCTTATACAACCCGGTGACCCATATAACCAGACCTTACAATAAGCATTAATGTCACCTTCCTTAGCTAGGATATGAGTGACACCGTTAGCGGAACGTGGCACTAGGCGACCCTGAACTTTTCTCTAGTTTTGGAGCACACCTTTAACATCTTCCACCAAAGATCCATATTGGCATATCTATTCTCTTTGCAAAGTAATTCTGTGCGGTACCGGTACCTTTTTTCGAGCAAAGTACAGACGCAAATGCTCATATAAACGCGTATATACTCATCCTTATGAACGCACACACACACCTTATTTCTATAAGCACTTCCGAAAGATTGAGCCTGTATATCATCTTGAAATTTACGAAGTCATCGTAGGCGGCTCGTCGTCGACGGGAACTTCTCCTCCCGCTGAATGCGCATCATCGGAAATCCTGAAATAAATACAGAAATAAATGTGAACAACAGAATTTAAACCCTGGTGGGTTGGGATATCACAGTTCATCTAATCATCCAACCACAGGTTGGTTCACGTGCAGTACCGATACCTGTTGGTAAATCTGGCAGTGCACACGAGTTTAAAGGATCGTACTAATTTATGGCCACGATCATGTATATTCCTTGTATTTATTTGTCAGTTGGCCGTATTACAATCTAGTCAAACCATCATCTGATCCTACCATGAGCCCCTCCACACATCTTTCTCTCTCTATCTCTCCTCTACATGCCCGCATGGCAGAAAATGTCCGATCCCCTCTCTCCCCTCCTACACAATAAATCCAGTCTTTTATTCTAACATGGGAAAGTTAAATCATGCATATCTTTTAAATTTTTTTTAAAACTTATTTAATACTTGAACTCCTAGCGCCGAGCCCTTTAGAACAAGATCAATCTTAGATACATGCCAAACACATTTAAATTTCAAAATTACTCATTCCATATGTGCAACAGTTTCCCCTAGAAAGATGTGAAACCAACCTATTTTACTAGAAACCTATTTAACCCAAATATAAAGTTGAACCGTCAACTTGTCACACTGATTATTTAGAATTGATTCATAGTTTACTTCAAAAGAGTGAAATATGTTGTTATAAAATCTTTTTTGAAATGAGTGTAATATGTTATTATGACATCTTTTGTGAAATAAGTAAAAAGTGAAATGTAGGTTCGAATTGTGAAATAGTAACAATAGATGTGTAATTGTAATGTATCATTGTGATTATTTTGAATTTTGTAACAATTTATTTCAAAAAACTTAAAAGATTTTTTAAAAATGTGCAATTGAAATAGATGTGTTTTTTTGTGAAAAACCCGACTGAATGTGGAATGAAGGTTCTAAATTGTGAAATAGTAACCACAGAAAGTGAAATTATAATATATCAATGTGAAAATAAATAATTGAAAATGTGAAACATTTAATTTCAAGAGGGTGAGATATGTTATTTGAAAAATATTGAATTGAAATAGATGTATTTTTGTGAAACAAGCTGGAAACTGAAATGTAGGTTCTGAATTGTGAAATGCTTACTACAGAAAGTGAAATGTAATGTATCATTGTGAAACCGGTTATTTTTGAATGTGTAATAATTTATTCATTAGAGTGAAAGATTATTTAAAAATATGTTATTGAAATAGATGTGCTTTTTGTGAAAAAACCTGCAGAGTGTGAAATGTAGGTTCTGAATTATGTAATAGTAACCACATAAAGTGAAATTATAATGTATTAATGAGAAGCTGATTATTTGAAATGTTTAAGAATTTCTATAAGGAGAGTGAGATATGTTATTTAAAATATGTGCAATTAAAACATATGTTACTTTTGTGAGAAAGCCAGTGGAAATTGAAATGTAGGCTTTGTACTATAAAATAGTAAACACAGAAAGTCAAATTATAATAGAAATGTGAAACAGTTTAATTCAAAAAAGGGTGAAATATGTTATTTAAAACAAGTGTAATTGAAATAGATGTTCTTTAGAACAAGCCAGTGAAAAGTGAAATTTCCATTTTGAATTGTCAAATAATAACCACGTAAAGTGTAATTGTAATGTATCATTGTGAATTGATTATTCTGTTATGTGAAATATCTGTTTGAATTTAATTATGGTTGAAAAAAATCCAAGATTGATCTCATTTTAAAGGTTTTGACGCAAAGAGTTCAAATATTAAAAAATTAAAATAAATATATAGTTTATAAGATATGGATGTATTAAATTAGCTTGCTGCATAGGGCAAGTGTTCTCGGCGGTAGAACCAGCCTCCAGAATCTTTGCCCCATCCTTCGCATGATTTCTAGCAAGAGCACACCTGTCCAGACCAGTCAAGTAACCAACTGATCAACTCTCACGTTGAAAATTTACTACCTCGGCCCTGTTCCCCTTCGTATTTTGCATCAAATTCGATCATACATTCAACTAGAAAAATAATAAAGCGTGTCATAAAAAAAACATGGTTAAATTTGTATTTGAAAATAGTTTTTAATAATATTATTTTTGCTATGTATAATTTATATTTTGTTACTTAATCCTCGTCAAAATATGACACTTAAAATGAGGGACTAAGAGCATCTCTAGGAGACCCCTTAAACTCGCGAACTGCAAAATTGGGAATACGGGTTGGAAAAAGTGTATTTTAAGGGTTCATTTTAGCTGCGGCCGAACAGATACTGTAAAACAAACTGTAAAACTGGAATAAAGAGCTCCTTCCTCCAGTCCGGCCGCTGCCGCCTCTTTCCCCAGCCGGCCGCGCCGGCCACGCCGGTTGTGTCCAACCCTGTTGGTCGCGCCCCATCGCCCGCAGGCCATGCCGCGTTGCTCGTCGGCCGTGCCCCGTCGCCCGTCAGCAGCTTCCCGCCCCTGTCGTCCGCACCCCATCACCGCGCCAGCCTCGCCGGCCATGCCCCGTCGCCTCCGTCGTCCGCGCCCAGCCTTGCCGGCCATGCCCCGCCGCCTCCGTCGTCCGCGTCTTGCTCTATTGCCAGCCGAGTCGTGCCCCCTTTGCCTGCCGCACCGGGAGGCTACCGGCGGCCAGGCTGAGGTCATGGGAGGCCACGGCTATGTCGAGCTCGTCCAATTCAAATAGGCGGCGATCGATTGCGGCGCCTAGCGGCCTTTTCCGGTGAGCGGTGACGAATTCCGGTGAGTTTAGGGCTGATTCCGGCAAACTCCGCGGCGGCTTGTTCGCTCCGACGAGGTCTGACCGATATACGGGCCCCCCTAGATTCGGCCTTCCAACCTCCAAAGATAAGGGTTTCGGGGGTGCATTTGCGTGGCCCTTAAAAAATTTACGGGTTGGACCACTTTTACGGTTTCTGTTCTAGACAGTTTTTTCGCCCAAAACTGTAAAACGCAAAAAATTTACGGGTTTGACCACTTATGCGGGGTCTGCTGGAGATGCTCTAATAAACCAGGCTAGAGTTAGGGCATATTCAACGTCGATTCTCAAATAGTCCGCATACGTGTGGCCCACATTGTTCGGAACATGGAAGTCATCCAACAACGCGGTCCGGACGTACTTTCTCCCGCAAAGAGAAGACAAACGTGAGGGATTTGTGGGCATCCGGACACCCCCCAAGCCCGCTTTTGAACACATTGTCCCACCCAAGCCCCCACCCGCCCTTTGCGCGATTTCCATCTCACGTCGCGCGCCGCAATCATGCCGGCCCAGAGCATGCAGCGGTCGGCATTGATGCCGCAAATTGACCGGACGGGAAGGCGGCGTAGACGGATGCGATCTCTCGGGCGTCGCCGATTCGATGCAGACTGTCGGGGATCTGGTATGACATATGCCAAGGGATGTCTTATCATGGTGGGAGCTAGTAAGACATCGCCGGTGCCTGGAAACGAGATAAGGCGTAAACATGTACGCTGGCGCATCTTACCCAGGTTTGGGGCTCTCCTAGGAGATAACACCCCTAGTCCTGCTCTGCGGGGTCTCCGCATGATGACTAGATCAATAAGAAGCTACAAGCTTGCTCCTCGAGCTGTTTGGCTAGAGAAGGAAGAAGGGCTATGCTAGCTCTACTCCTCTCTCTATATGTGTGTGTTCTCTAAGAAGCTGAACCATTTGCATGGGTGCCCTGGGGGGTTTATATAGGCCTACCCCTAGGGGTATAATGGTAATTCGGTCGGTTGTATGCCCGGGCCGTCAATGTCTCTGGTCGCCGGCTTCTCCGCCGGCTACTGGGGCCCGCCGTCTGGTGGGTCCCGCCGGCTGCTCATCAATGTAGCCCTGCCTCTAATGACGAGGGCTTGGTCGGGGAGAGCATGGCTACAGTACTGCCACCTAGCGTGCGCTCACTGTAGCCACACCCCATCTTATCTGGTTAATGGCGCACAAACTCCAAGGAAAGGGGAGGGCCGGTGGCTGGGAGTCGGGCTCCCCCTATGCTGACTGGTCAGGTCTTGCCGCCTTCTGGCATCTCACGAACAAGTAGGGCCCGCCGCCTGCCGGCCGTACCGATAGCCCGTCGTGGGAGCATGGGTTCCTCTGCCATGGATGATGTCATGGGCAGCGTGGCAACAGTGCTGCACCGGGCTAGGGATGGCCACCCGGTACGCTACACTGTGGTCACGTTCCTTCCTGGATTCGGGGGTGACAGGCTGCACTGTAGCCACGCATCGTCTCATTGTTGTTATGTGGGTGCAAACTTTGAGGGCGTGAGGGTGGGGTGCCTGCTAGCAGTCGGCCGCTCTGGTGGCCGCCTGCTAGGAGTCGCCCTGCATTAGGGTCTCTCCTTGGGCCTCGCCGCCTTCTAGTAGCCGACCACAGGAAGGCGGTCCCTCGTCTTTGATGCTTGAGGGGCGCAGCCAACCCCCATGTCTTGAAATATCATGGGGAGCGCATAGGGCTACCCATGGTCATTTACTCCGACAGTAGTCCCCGAAGCTGGTGGGGCGTCGCGGCTGAAAAGGCGAGAAGCCTCAGCAGCTTCCTACTCCGAGGAGCCGACAGCTAGGAGTTGGGCGCGATCAAGCATGCCGCCTGGTGATTTCGAAATGCAGAGATGGGAGCCAGGTGGCACGTTCGTCGGGCGCCAGGCCAGCCGCCCGCTGACCACGCGCCACGCGGCGCCAGCCTGCTGGACCAGCCTGCCAGCCCAAGCGCGTGACGGGACATCGTCGCAGGCTGGGGCCCACCACTACTAGGCCTCGGCACGCGCGCGGATCGGCTGTGGCCGAGGCGGACGGTTGGGATTCCGGGACGCAGTTAATGTGTGCCGTTACTACGCGGTAAACGCGGGGTCGTGGGGTCGTGGGCGTAGTTAATCCCACGATTCCCATGTTTCGCCCCCTCAGCTCCGTCGCCAGGGGCTATAAGTAGGGGGAGGAGGGAAGTGGCAGACGCACACGCGCCCTCCTCTCCCTTCTCCATTTCCCTCTTCCTCTCTCTGC
>NC_041385.1:735524682-735553043 GCF_002162155.2 Triticum dicoccoides
CGCCGTGGTTTCGTCAGGCTTCAAGTTCTCATGGTGCGCGAGCGGGCAAGCGCCGGCGCCTGGGATGGCTCCAACATCCACGAGGATCACCTTGAATTCCTCCACCAAACACGGAGGCTACCGGGCGAGGGGTACGTACAGGTACGCACTCCGCCCGAGAGGGAGATCTCACCGGCGCCGGAGGATGGCAAACGCGTCGTCTTCCGGTCGCATTTCCTTTGCGGCATCGGGCTGCCAGCGAGCGGCTTCTTCCGCTCCTTCCTTCAGTTCTAACGACTCCAGCCGCACCTCCTCACGCTGAACACGATGGTGCTGCTATCCGCCTTTGTTACTCTCTGCGAGGGTTATCTCGGCATTCTCCCCACCCTCGAACTCTGGGGGGAGTTCTTCTACACCAAGCTCGGCACTGCCGCCAAGGGGGAGGCAGCTCAGTGCGGAGCCTTCGTCGCAGTGCGACGACCAGGCGTAGGGAACTGCTTCCCGGCCAGCAGCTTGACATAGTCGGTCAAGCTATGGCAAAAATCTTATTTCTACGTCAAGAACGCCCAGCCGACAGCGGACTTTGTCAACCTGCCGGCTTATGTAGCCGGCCCGCCAGTTGAGCCCCATACTAATTGGGTATTTCGATCGAAGACGCTGTCGGCCACCTCCTTCGCTGCCATTGCCCGACTTAAGGTGATGTTCGAGGCAGAGGGCCTCAATGGGTCGGACTTGTTGACCACCTTCATGGTGCGCCAAGTGCTCCCTCTTTAAGGCCGACCTCACATGATCAGCCAGATGAGTGGGCATCGAGACCCGTGCCGGGTGTGCACCAGGGAGATGCCAGGTGCGGAGGTGGCCCGGCTGGTGAACTACATGTCGAACTGCGAATTCTCGGAGGCGGAGTGGCAGTTCGGCAAGCAGTCGTACTCCCGCGCACACCCGCCGCCCGTGGTGAGTCCTCAACTCTTTTTTCTCTTCATCTGCTAGGTTCTTATTTGTCACCTGATCAGTCGGTCATGATGCAGATATTCACAACCTAGTCGTCAGCTAACGCCCTGGAGCAAGGCCACGAGTACCTGCCCGACCGGTCGGTGAGTGACGCGGACGACCCCGACTTGGGGGCGGCCGCCCTGGAAGAAGACGACGCCACGGGTGGTGGTGGTGGCGGAGCAGGCGGCTCCGGAGGTGGAGGCGGCCTCGACGATTGCCCAGACGACGATGAGGAGGAGTTGAGCCGCGCCGTCCACCGGTCGCTAAGAAAGCGGGCATGAGCTTATCACATGTGCCGACTGCGCCAGGCCGCGCACCAAAACACCGAGCTGGCTCGTTGCTATTCAGCAGCTGCCGGAAGAAACCCAAGAACTTGGTGGCAGCGATCAGGCGGGAGGAGGCTGCCGCGAAGGTGGACCGGTTTCAGAAGACCGTGAAGCAGCCCCTGATGGTGTCTGCGTAAGTGTTTGATTCCTCTCGCGTCCCCTCTCCTTTTTTCTTGCAACTTCTTTCTGAATTCCTTTTTATTTTGCTTGAATAGGGCCTCGCTCTCTCTTGAGTGGCCCGACTCTGCCTCCATGATCGGGACGGCGAAGGGCTCCGCCAACACCCGCCGCATGGACCCGCGCGACGTGCTCCACGCGGCGACGGAGAAGAACGCGCAGGAAGCTCGCGAAGAGCGGGCGAAGGTGGAGCGGTAGAGGGCGGAGGCGGCCAAGGCGGCGCAAGAGGAGGCGGATGCGGCCGCTAAGGCCCAGGACAACGACGCGGCCAAGGCCCAAGCGGACGGTGAGGGAGTCCTGGATTAAGGGGTCCTCGGACAGCCAGACTATAATTTGGCCGGACTGTTGGACTATGAAGATACAAGATGGAAGACTACGTCCCGTGTCCGCATGGGACTCTCCTTTGCGTGGAAGGCAAGCTTGGAAATTCGGATATGTAGATCTCCTTCCCTGTAATCGACTCTGTGTAACCCGAGCCCCCTCTGGTGTCTATATAAACCGGAGGGTTTAGTCCGTATGACGACAACAGTCATAATCATAGGCTAGCTTCTAGGGTTTAACCTCTACGATCTCGTGGTAGATTGATACGTCCATTTTGTATCATGCTTTTATATCAATATTTATTGCATTATGGGCTGTTAATACACAATATATCTCAATACTTATGGTTATTCTCTCTTATTTAACAAGGTTTACCATGAAGAGGGGGAATGCCGGCAGCTGGAATTCTGGCTAGAAAAGGAGCAAACATTGGAAACCTATTCTGCACTGCTCCAAAAATCCCGAAACTCCATGAAACTTATTTTTGGAATTAATAAGAATTCTTGAGCAGAAGAAACACCTCAGGGGGCCCACACCCTGGCCAAGAGGGTGGGGGGCACGCCCACCCCTACTGGGCGCGCCCCCTGTCTCCTTGGCCCCTTGGTGGCCCTCGGGTGTCCATCTTCTGCTATATGAAGGCTTTTACCCTGGAAAAAATCGTGGGCAACCTTACGAGACGAAACTCCGCCGCCACGAGGCGGAACCTTGGGGGAATCAATCTAGGGCTCCAGCGGAGCTGTTCTGCCGGGTACACTTCCCTTCGGGAGGGGGAAATCATCACCATCGTCATCACCAACGATCCTCTCATCGGGAGGGGGTCAATCTCCATCAACATCTTCATCAGCACCATCTCCTCTAAAAACCCTAGTTCATCTCTTGTATCCAATCTTGTATCCAAACCACAAATTGGTACCTGTGGGTTGCTAGTAGTGTTGATTACTCCTTGTAGTTGATGCTAATTGGTTTACTTGGTGGAAGATCATATGTTCAGATCCTTAATGCATATTATTACTCCTCTGATTATGAACATGATTATGGTTTGTGAGTAGTTACGTTTGTTCCTAAGGACATGGGTGAAGTCTTGCTATTAGTAGTCATGTGAATTTGGTATTCGTTCGATATTTTGATGAGATGTATGTTGTCTTTCCTCTAGTGGTGTTATGTGAACGTCGAGTACATGACAATTCACCATTAGTTGGGCCTAGAGGAAGACATTGGGAAGTAATATGTAGATGATGGGTTGCTAGAGTGACAGAAGCTTAAACCCTAGTTTATGTGTTGCTTCGTTAGGGGCTGATTTGGATCCATCTGTTTAATGTTGTGGTTAGGTTTACCTTAATACTTCTTTTTGTAGTTGCGGATGCTTGCAATAGGGGTTAATCATAAGTGGGATGCTTGTCTAAGTAAGGGTAGTACCCAAGCACTGGTCCACCCACATATCAAATTATCAAAGTACCGAACGCGAATCATATGAGCGTGATGAAAACTAGCTTGACGATAATTCCCATGTGTCCTCAGGAGATCTTTTCTCATTATAAGAAATTGTCCAGGCTTATCCTTTGCTACAAAAAGGATTGGGCCACCTTGCTGCACTTTATCTACTTTCATTGCTTGTTACTCGTTACAATTCATCTTATCACGAAACTATCTGTTACCTACAATTTCAGTGCTTGCAGAGAAAACCTTACTGAAAACCGCTTATCATTTCCTCCTACTCCTCATTGGGTTCGACACTCTTACTTATTGAAAGGACTATGATAGACCCCCTACACTTGTGGGTCATCAATACTCTTTTCTGGCACCGTTGCCGAGGAGTGTAGCGCTTTTGGTGAGTGGAACTTGGTAAGGAAACATTTATATAGTGTGCTGAAATTTTCTGTTACTTGTCACTATGGAAACTAATCCTTTGAGGGGCTTGTTCGGGGTATCTTCACCCCGACCATAAGAGCAAAGAGTTGCTCCTCAACCTACTGAACTTATTGAAAATATTTACTTTGAGATTCCTTCGGGTATGATAGAGAAACTGCTAGCTAATTCATTTGCAGGAGATGGAACATTGCATCCCGATTTACACCTTATCTTTGTGGATGAAGTTTGTGGATGATTTAAGCTTGCAGGTATTCCTGATGATGTTGTCAAAAGGAAGGTCTTACCTTTATCTTTGAAGGGAGATGCATTGACATTGTATAGGCTATGTGATGATACGGGATCTTGGAATTATAAACGATTGAAGTTGGAATTTCACCAGAAGTTCTATCCTATGCATCTTGTTCATCGTGATCGTGATTTCATATATAATTTTTGGCCTTGCGAAAGAGAAAGCATCGCTCAAGCTTGGGGGAGGATTAAGTCAATGTTATATTCATGCCCCAATCATGAGCTCTCCAGAGAAATGATTATGAAAAAAATTTATGCTCGACTTTCTCTCAATGATCGCAACATGCTCGATACTTCCTGTGCGGGTTCCTATATGTTGAAGACTATTGAATTCAAATGGTACTTATTGGAAAGAATTAAACTCAACTCTGAAGATTGGGGTTCCGATGATGGTAAGGAGTCAGGTATGACACCTAAGTTTGATTGTGTTAAATCTTTTATGGATACCGATGCTTTTCGTGGATTTAGCACTAAATATGGACTTGACTCTGAGATAGTAGCTCCTTTTTGCGAATCTTTTGCTACTCACGTTGATGTCCCTAAGGAGAAGTGGTTTAAATATAATCCTCCCATTGAAGTAAAAGTAGTTGCACCTATTACAGTTGAAGAAAAGACTGTCACTTATAGTGATTCTATTGTTCCTACTACTTATGTTGAGAAACCTCCTTTTCCTGTTAGGATAAAGGATCATGCTAAAACTTCGACTGTTGTTCGTAAGAGTAATACGAGGACTTATTCACCTCCTGAGCAAATCAAAGTTGAACCTAGTATTGCTATGGTTAAAGATCTCTTGGATGATGATTTAGATGGGCATGTTATTTATTTCTGTGGTGAGACTGCTAATATTGCTAGACCCGATACTAAGATACATAGACCTGTTGTAGGCATGTATGTCATTTCTGTTAAAATAGGAGATCATTGTTATCATGGCTTATGTGATATTGGTGCTAGTGCTAGTGCAATACCCTATGATTTATACAAAGAAATTATGCACAACATTGCACCCATTGAATTGGAAGGTATTGATGTTACTATCAAGCTTGCCAATAGAGATACTATTTCACCAGTTGGGATTGTTAGAGAGGTTGAAGTTTTGTGTGGGAAGGTTAAATATCCCGCTGATTTTCTTGTTCTTAGTTCCCCACAAGATGACTTTTGTCCCATTATATTTGGTAGACCCTTCTTGAACACTGTTAATGCTAAGATTGATTGCAAAAAGGATATTGTTGAAATTGGCTTAGGGGATATGAAACATGAGTTTAGTTTTGCTAAGTTTCGTAGACAACCTCGTGATAGAGAATCACCTAGTAAGGATGAGATTGTTGGTCTTGCTTCTATTGTTGTGCCTCCTACCTATCCATTAGAACAATATTTGCTTGACCATGAAAATGATATGTTTATGAAGGAAAGAAGGAAAATAGATGAAGTGTTCCTGAAACAGGAACCTTTGATAAAACACAACCTTCCCGTTGAAATTCTTGGGGATCCCCCTCCACCCAAGGGTGATCCCGTGTTTGAACTTAAACCATTACCTGATAATCTTAAGTATGCTTATCTTGATGAAAAGAAAATATATCATGTTATTATTAGTGCTAACCTTTTAGAGCAAGAAGAAGAAATATTATTGAAAACTCTGAAGAAGCACCGTGCTGCTATTGGATATACTCTGGATGAACTTAAGGGCATTAGTCCCACGTTATGCCAACACAAAATAAATGTGGAGAAAGATGCCAAACCAGTTAGAGATCCTCAACGACGACTAAATCCCAAAATGAAAGAAGTGGTAAGAAAGGAGATACTAAAGCTCCTTGAGGCAGGTATAATTTATCCCGTTGCTGATAGTGATTGGGTAAGCCCTGTCCATTGTGTTCCTAAAAAGGGAGGTATTACCGTCGTTCCTAATGATAAAGATGAATTAATCCCGCAAAGAATCATTATAGGCTATAGGATGGTAATTGATTTTCGTAAATTAAATAAAGCTACTAAGAAAGATCATAACCCTTTACCTTTTATTGATCAATTGCTAGAAAGGCTATCTAAACACACACATTTCTGCTTTCTAGATGGTTATTCTGGTTTCTCTCAAATACCTGTGTCGACGGGGGATCAATCAAAAACTACTTTTACTTGCCCTTTCGGTACTTTTGGTTTATGTAATGCACCTGCTACCTTTCAAAGATGCATGATGGCTATATTCTCTGACTTTTGTCAAAAGATTTGTGAGGTATTCATGGATGATTTCTCCGTTTATGGATCCTCTTTTTATGATTGCTTGAGCAACCTTGATCGAGTTTTACAGAGATTTGAAGACACTAGCCTCGTGTTGAATTGGGAAAAGTGCCACTTTATGGTTAATGAAGGCATTGTCTTGGGGCATAAGATTTCCGACAGAGGTATTGAAGTTGACAAAGCTAAAGTTGATGCTATTGAAAAGATGCCATGTCCCAAGGACATAAAAGGTATAAGAAGTTTCCTTGGTCATGCCGGGGTTTATAGGAGGTTCATTAAGGACTTTTCTAAAATCTCTAGGCCTCTGACTAATTTATTGCAAAAAGATATTCCTTTTGTCTTTGATGATGATTGTGTAGAAGCATTTGAAATACTTAAGAAAGCTTTGATCACTGCACCTATTGTTCAACCACCAGATTGGAATTTGCCTTTTGAAATCATGTGTGATGCTAGTGATTATGCTGTAGGTGTTGTTCTAGGGCAAAGAGTTGATAAGAAATTGAATGTTATCCAGTATGCTAGTAAGACTCTTGATACTGCCTTGAGAAATTATGCTACTACTGAAAAAGAATTCTTAGCAGTTGTGTTTGCATGTGATAAGTTTAGACCTTATATTGTTGATTCCGAAGTTACTATTCACACTAATCATGCTGCTATTAAATATCTTATGGAAAAGAAATATGCTAAGCCTAGACTCATTAGATGGGTTCTCTTGCTCCAAGAATTTGATTTGCATATTATTGATAGAAAGGGAGTTGAGAACCCCGTTGCAGACAACTTGTCTAGGTTAGAGAATGTTCTTGATGACCCACTGCCTATTGATGATAGCTTTCCTGATGAACAATTAGCGGTCATTAATGCTTCTCGTACTGCTCCTTGGTATGATGATTATGCTAATTACATTGTTGCTAAATTTATACCACCTAGTTTCACATACCAGCAAAAGAAAAAGTTCTTTTATGATTTAAGACATTACTTCTGGGATGACCCACACCTTTATAGGGAAGGAGTAGATGGTGTTATTAGACGTTGTGTACCTGAGCATGAACAGGAACAGATACTATGCAAGTGTCACTCTGAATCATATGGAGGACACCACGTTGGAGATAGAATTGCACATAAGGTATTGCAATCCTGTTTTTATTGGCCTACTCTCTTCAAAGATGCTCGTAAGTTTGTCTTATCTTGTGATGAATGTCAAAGAATTGGTAATATTAGTAGACGTCAAGAAATGCCTATGAATTATTCTCTTTTTATTGAACCGTTTGATGTTTGGGGCTTTGATTATATGGGACCTTTTCCTGCCTCTAATGGTTACACACATATTTTAGTTGTTGTTGGTTACGTTACTAAGTGGGTAGAAGCTATTCCAACTAGTGCTGATCATAACACTTCTATTAAAATGCTTAAAGAAGTTATTTTTCTGAGGTTTGGAGTCCCTAGATATCTTATGACTGATGGTGGTTCACATTTCATTCATGGTGCTTTCCGTAATATGCTTGTTAAGTATGATGTTAATCATAGAATCGCATCTCCTTATCATCCACAGTCTAGTGGTCAAGTAGAGTTGAGCAATAGAGAGCTCAAATTAATTTTGCAAAAGACTATGAATAGATCTAGAAAGAATTGGTCCAAAAAACTTGATGATGCATTATGGGCCTATAGAACTGCTTACAAAAATCCTATGGGCATGTCTCCGTATAAGATGGTCTATGGAAAAGCATGTCACTTACCTCTAGAACTTGAACATAAAGCATATTGGGCTATTAAAGAGCTCAACTATGACTTCAAACTTGCCGGTGAGAAGAGGTTATTTGATATTAGGTCACTTGATGAATGGAGAACCCAAGCCTATGAGAATGCCAAGCTATTCAAAGAAAAAGTCAAACGCTAGCATGACAAAATTATACAAAAGCGTGAGTTTAACGTAGGTGATTATGTGTTATTATTCAACTCTCGTTTAAGATTTTTTGCAGGAAAACTTCTCTCTAAATGGGAAGGTCCTTACGTTATCGAGGAGGTCTATCATTCTAGTGCCATAAAAATTAACAACTTCGAAGGCACAAGTCCAAGGGTGGTGAACGGTCAAAGAGTTAAACATTATATTTCAGGTAATCCTATCAATGTTGAAACTAATATTATTGAAACAGTAACCCCGGAGGAATACATAAGGGACACTTTCCAGAACGTTCCAGACTCCGAAAAGGAATAGGTATGTGGTACGGTAAGCAAACCGACTCCAAAACAATTCTAATGGCAATTTTCATCAGTTTTGGAATATTTAAGAATTTTAGGAAGAAAGAAGTAGTACGGGAAGGACACAAGGCCTCCACGAGGGTGGAGGGCGCGCCCACCCTTATTGGGCGCGCCCCCTGTCTCATGGCCACCTCGTGTGCCTACCGGGCTCCGTTTTCTTGCATGTTACGTATTTTGGTCGGTAAACAATCATTATATAAACTCCCGAAGCTTTTGACCACCGTATCACGCAAATATCCTCTGTTTTCATTTCGGGCTATTTTTCTGACAAATCTAGAGCACCATGGCATCACCCTCCTTCAACAATGAAGACAAGGATGCTTGGCTATTGAAGATAAAGCTGAAAAGAGAAGAACCGGAAGAGATCGACAAGGATGAAGGGATCAAGAAGGCCATGGCGGTTCAAGCTCCGGTAGTGAAAGAAGAGGACATCCCTCAACCCTTACCTAACCTCTTTACTCCAACTAAGATCGAAGCTTTCAAGATGATTGAGTTAGCTCGCATACAGAATAAGTATTTCATGAAGGAGAATATTTTGTTGAAGGATCATATCACCGGACTCAAGGGCATTATCCGCAAGTTGGAGGAGCATTTACGCTCGATGTGCGATTATCCACCATCATCATCACCACCTCCATCACCTCCGAGGACATAATTACATGGGTATGGGCACTCCCCTTGGCAACTGCCAAGCTTGGGGGAGGTGCCCCGGTATCGTATCACCATCACACTCTTATCTTTACTGTTTTATTTAGTTTGATCCTTTTAGTAGTATCTTGATCTAGTAAATTGAAGTTTTGATATCAAGTAGTTTTGAGTTTTGCTTTGTGATCTCTTTATGTAATCGAGTCCGTCAGCTATCTATAATAAAGATTATTGTTGAGTCAAGGGCTTTGCTATCTTGCTATGATCTTGGGAAAGTAGAAAGAATAAAAGAGTTCATATTTATCTTATGGATAGTAATGACTTCACACATAGAAAGTATGAGGCATAAAAGTTGTTGAGAGTTGATAAACGTAGTTTTGGTGATCGTTGCAATTAATAGGAAGTAATAAGGAAAGAGAGATTCACATGCAAATATATTATCATGGACATCTTTTATGATTGGGAGCACTCATTAAGTATGACATGCCAAAAGAGTTGATGTTGGACAAGGAAGACAACGTAATGGTTTATGTTTTCTCACATCTCAGTTAAAGTATATTGTCATTGACCTTCCAAACATGTTGAGCTTGCCTTTCCCCCTCATGCTAGCCAAATTCCTTGCACCAAGTAGAGATACTACTTGTGCTTCCAAATATCCTTAAACCCAGTTTTGCCATGAGAGTTCACCATACCTACCTATGGATTGAGTAAGATCCTTCAAGTAAGTTGTCATGTTGCAGGCAATAAAAATTGCTATCTAAATATGTATTACTTATTAGTGCAGAGAAAATCAGCTTTATACGATCTTGTTATGGAAGCAATAAAAGCGACAGACTGCATAATAAAGGTCCATATACAAGTGGCAATATAAAGTGACGTTCTTTTGCATTAAGATTTTGTGCATCCAACCCTAAAAGCACATGACAACCTCTGCTTCCCTCCGCGAAGGGCCTATCATTTACTTTATGTTTTTACTTTATTTCTTGAGTCAAGGTGATCTTCACCTTTCCCTTTTTCATTTTATCCTTTGGCAAGCTCCTCGTGTTTGAAAGATCATGATATATATATCCAATTGGGTGTAAGTTAGCATGGACTATTATTGTTGACATCAACTAAAGGTGAATACGTTGGGAGGCAACACAAGAAGCCCCTATCTTTCTCGGTCTCCAGCTGAAACTCCATAACCACAAGTATTGCGTGAGTGTTATCAATTATAGAAGACTACATGATAGTTGAGTATGTGGACTTTCTGAAAAGCTCTATTCTTGACTCTTTTTGATGTTATTATAAATTGCAATTGCTTCAATGACTGAGATTTTAGTTTGCTAGCTCTCAATGAAGTTTCTGAGCCATACTTGACATTGTGAATTGATTGTTACTTGAGCATAGGAAGTCATATGATTAAATTTATATATGTTGCTGTTATAAGAATGATCATGATGCCCTCATATCCGTATTTTATTTTTATCGACACCTCTGTCTCTAAACATGTGGACATATTTTCGATATCGGCTTCCGCTTGAGGACAAGCGAGGTCTAAGCTTGGGGGAGTTGATACGTCCATTTTGCATCATGCTTTTATATCAATATTTATTGCATTATGGGTTGTTACTACACAATATATCTCAATACTTATGGCTATTCTCTCTTATTTGACAAGGTCTACCATGAAGAGGGGGAATGCTGGCAGCTGGAATTCTGGCTGGAAAAGGAGAAAACATTGGAAACCTATTCTGCACTGCTCCAAAAATCCTGAAACTCCACGAAACTTATTTTTGGAATTAATAAGAATTATTGAGCGGAAGAAACACCTCAGGGGGCCCGCACCCTAGCCAGGAGGGTGGGGGCGCGCCCACCCCTACTGGGTGTGCCCCCTGTCTCCTGGGCCCCCTGGTGGCCCTCCGTTTCCACCTTATGCTATATGAAGGCTTTTACCCTAGAAAAAATCACGGGCAAGCTCACGAGACGAAACTCCGCCACCACGAGGTGGAACCTTGGCGGAACCAATCTAGGGCTCCAGGAAGCTGTTCTGCCGGGGACACTTCCCTCCGCGAGGGGGAAATCATCACCATCGTCATCACCAACGATCCTCTCATCAGGAAGGGGTCAATATCCATCAACATCTTCACCAGCACCATCTCCTCTCAAAACCCTAGTTCATCTCTTGTATCCAATCTTGTATCCAAACCACAAATTGGTACCTGTGGGTTGCTAGCAGTGTTGATTACTCCTTGTAGTTGATGCTAATTGATTTACTTGGTGGAAGATCATATGTTCACATCCTTAATGCATATTATTACTCCTCTGATTATGAACATGATTATGCTTTGTGAGTAGTTACATTTGTTCCTGAGGACATGGGTGAAGTATTGCTATTAGTAGTCATGTGAATTTGGTATTCATTCGATATTTTGTTAAGATGTATGTTGTCTTTCCTCTAGTGGTGTTTTGTGAACGTCGACTACATGACACTTCACCATTATTTGGGCCTAGAGGAAGGCATTGGGAAGTAATAAGTAGATGATGGGTTGCTAGAGTGACAGAAGCTTAAACCCTAGTTTATGCGTTGCTTCGTTAGGGGCTGATTTGGATCCATCTGTTTAATGTTGTGGTTAGGTTTACCTTAATACTTCTTTTGTAGTTGCAGATGCTTGCAATAGGGGTTAATCATAAGTGGGATGCTTATCCAAGTAAGGGTAGTACCCAAGCACCGGTCCACCCACATATCAAATTATCAAAGTACCGAACGCGAATCATATGAGCGTGATGAAAATTAGCTTGACGATAATTCCCATGTGTCCTCGGGAGCTCTTTTCTCATTATAAGGAATTATCCTGGCTTATACTTTGCTACAAAAAGGATTGGGCCACCTTGCTGCACTTTATTTACTTTCATTGCTTGTTACCCGTTACAATTCATCTTATCACAAAACTATCTGTTACCTACAATTTCAGTGCTTGCAGAGAAAACCTTACTAAAAACCGATTATCATTTCCTTCAGCTCCTCGTTGGGTTCGACACTCTTACTTATCGAAAGGAGTACAATAGATCCCCTACGCTTGTGGGTCATCATAGATCAACTCTTGTAATACTCATATCATCAAGATCAATCAAGCAGGAAGTAGGGTATTACCTCCATCGAGAGGGCCCAAACCTGGGTAAAACATCGTGTCCCCTGACTCATGTTACCATTAGCCTTAGACGCACAGTTTGGGACCCCTACCCGAGATCCGTCGGTTTTGACACCGACATTGGTGCTTTCATTGAGAGTTCCACTGTGTCGTCGCGATATTGCTTGATGGCTCCTTCAATCATCTTCAACGACCCAGTCCAGGGGGAGGTTTTTCTTCCCAGACAGATCTTCATATTCGGCGACCTCATACTGCGGGCCAACTCGGTTGCCCACCCGGAGCAGATTGATAGCTACGCCCCTGGCCATCAGGTCAGGTTTGGAAGCCTGAACTATACTGCCGATATCTGCAGAGACTTGATCTTCGACGGATTCGAGCCAATGACAGGTACGCCGAACTGTCACGATGAGCATGAGCTAGATCTGCCATCAGACAATGTTCGGGAGTTCACACCTGCAGCGGCCCCGGGAATCAACCTGGAGCAGATCGCGCCCTCCGAGGACGGGTGGATAGACCCCGCCACGGAGGCCGCACACTCATCAGCGTCGGAGCCGAACACTGAAGCCACCTCCTATGAGGATGGTGTCCTCGGACCCTCGGACTCATCTCCGGCTATAGGATCCGAACCGCGTACATTCGTTCCTATTGAATCTGATTGGGAACCGGTCATGAAGTTCACCTCCGCGGATATTTTTCAGTACTCGCCCTTGGGTGACGTGCTAAATTCGTTAAAGTATCTCTCCTTGTCAGGAGACTCCTAGGCGAACTATGTTCGGCTCGAGTGGGAAGCAGACAACAAAGAAATTCGTTCCCCACCCACCACCCACTTCATAGCCACTTTCGATGACTTAACCGACGTGCTTGACTTCAACTCCGTGGACATCGATGGTATGGACGATGATGCAGGAGAAGAACAGGAACCACCGTCTATAGGGCGCTGGACTGCCACCTCATCATATGATATATATATGGTGGATGCCCCCAAAGAAAGCAATGGCGAGGAGGCAACAGAAGATAACCCCTTGGAGAAGCAATCTAGGCATTGGCATCATAGGCGCCGCTCCAAACCCCGCCATAGCAAAAATAGTGATACCGGCACAAGAGATGATAACAATCCGAATGGTGCCGAAGACGCAAACAATTTGAGAAGTCTGAGCAAGGGAATGGGCAAGCTAGCCCTAAAGAATAGGCAACAGATGGAGAATCAGAGGATGATAATTACATGCCTCTCTCCGAAGACGAGGTGAGCCTTGTCGACGAAGAATTCATCGTGCCTGAGGATCCTGTCGAGCAGGAGCGCTTCAAACACCAGCTTATAGACACTGCAAAAAGCCTGAAGAAAAAGAACCAACAACTTCAAGCTGATCAAGGTCTGCTAACTGATAAATGGACCGAGGTCCTGGCTGCCGAGGAATACAGACTCGAGCGCCCGACCAAAAGTTACCCAAAGCGCAGGTTGCTACCTCAACTCGAGGAGGAGGCATTAAAGCTCACACTACCAGCGCATGATGCGGCTCCCCGGCCACCTCGTGGCCGAGACAAAGCGGCATACCAGCCCGAAATCCAGACCGCACCCCGTCGCCAATGAAACGATAATACTAAGGCCCGGGGCTACATGAAGGACCTGCGAGAATTATTGGAAAAAAAAGCAGGACAATCAAGATCGATCTACGGATCACGGGGGCGCCCCACAACACATGACGATGACCGTCACGCTGGATACAATAAACCAAATTCCGGCCGGGCCGAATACAACAAACCAGATTCATCTAAACTACGTCGGGATGTAGCCCGACATAGAGGCGCCGCACACCCCCTATGCTTCACTGATGAAGTTATGGATCATGAATTCCCAAAAGGGTTTAAACCCGTAAACATTGAATCATATGATGGCACAACAGAACCCGCGGTATGGATTGAGGATTTTCTCCTACACATTCACATGGCCCACAGCGATGACTTACATGCCATAAAGTACCTACCACTTAAGCTCAAAGGACCGGCTCGGCATTGGCTGAATAGCCTGCCAACAATTCCATTGGCAGTTGGGAGGATCTGGAAGATGCATTCCTTGATAATTTCCAGGGCACTTACGTGCGACCATCCAATGCTGATGACTTAGGTCACATAACCCAACAACCTAGAGAGTCAGCCAGGAAATTCTGGACTCGGTTCCTAACCAAAAAGAACCAAATTATCAACTGTCCGGATGCTGAAGCCTTAGCAGCCTTCAAGCATAACATCCGTGACGAATGGCTCGCCTGACACCTCGGCCAAGAGCAGCCAACATCCATGGCAGCCCTCATGACACTCATGACCCACTTTTGCACAGGCGAGGACAGCTGGCTGGCTCATAGCAACATCACACCCAAAAACTTTGGCGATTCAGACGCCAGAGATAGCAACGGCAAGACACGACGCAATAGATACTAGCGTCGCAGCAATGGCTACAACGCCGAAGACATGGTAGTCAATGCCGGATTCAGAGGCTCCAAATCCGGATAACGGAAAAAGCCATTTAAAAGAAACAATCTGGGCTCATCCAGTCTGGACCGCATACTTGATCGCTCATGTCAAATTCACGGCACCCCCGACAAACCAGCCAACCACACCAATAGAGAATGCTGGGTGTTTAAACAAGCCGGCAAGTTGAATGCCGAAAACAAGGAAAAGGGGCTGCATAGATGATGAGGAGCCCCGGCCGCCGAACATAGAAGGACAAAAGAAATTCCCTCCTTAGGTGAAAACAGTGAATATGTTATATGAACCCATATTCCCAAGCGGGAACGAAAGCGTGCACTAAGGGATGTCTATGTGATAGAGCCAGTGCCCCAAAATTCAACCCATGGTCCTCTTGCCCGATCACTTTCTATTGCAGGGACCACCCTACCAGTATCCGTCATGGCGGTTCGGCCGCATTGCTCCTTGACCCCATCATCGACAGATTCCATCTCACATGAGTCCTCATGGACGGTGGCAGCAGCCTGAACCTGCTCTATCAGGATATAGTGCGCAAAATGGGCATTGACCCCTCGAGGATCAAACCCGCAAAAACCACCTTCAAAGGTGTCATACCCGGTGTGGAGGCCTGTTGCACAGGCTCAATCACACTGGAAGTGGTCTTCAGATCTCCGGACAATTTCCAAAGCGAGGAGCTAATCTTTGACATCGTCCCCTTCCGCAGTGGCTATCACGCACTAGTCGGACGAACCGCATTTGCCAGATTCAATGCGGTACCGCATTATGCATCCTCAAGCTCAAAATGCTAGGACCTCGTGGGGTTATAATAGTTAATGGAAACACAGAGCGCTTGCTCCGTACGGAGGAGCACACTGTGGCCCTCGCGGCGGAAGTACAAAGCATCCTTCTTAGGCAAACAACCCATTCGGCAATAAAGAACCCGAACACCGTCAAGCGAGTCCGGAGTACCCCGCAACAGGATAATCCGGCATGTTCAGAGCTCGACTAGCAATTCGGCCTCCGTCCTAGTCCCAGACAAGCGGCGAAATCTGCACCGCACGTACATAATTACGCACTTAAAATACCATGGGCATAGGCGGAGGCACGACTATGACACGGTCCACAATGCGGTTAGACCGCCCCAGGACCCACGCACCTTTTTTCTTCTAGGTCCTCATCTTTGGGAGGCTCCTCTGATAGACAGACTATCGGACACATTATGGGACGGACACACCAAGAATCCGAGAAGCTAGGGCGTCCAAGGGAATCCTCAGGTGGTCTCTGATAATGATCGTTATACCTATTTTACATACCCGCATACAGCCCGCTCCTAGTCAGGATGTGTCAAATAGTCCTATTTTGCTTACCGCACTACTTGATTATGTACGCTTTGACGTATCATTTGAATAACAAGGGAAAATAGTGTACAGAGTCAGCTTACTAATACGTTTATTTTCCTCTACTGCTTATTTATTATACCCGTGCATTTACGCACAACTAGTTTGCCAGGGGCTTCAGTGTACCCCATAACATGACAAGTCAAGTCCGGACACTTTCGACAGTGCGGCACCCCGAATTTATAGCATTATATGCATCAGCTCCAAATCATGTCTTGGGTCAATAGTTGGGTTTGCCCGGCTCCTATGTTTTGGTACCTTATGTTCTGCTATATCGGCTAAGGTAGCACAGGGAGAACTACAACGATTGTGTCCTGGTTCTTCCGAACGAGCACCTCAGTAGAGAAAGCCAAAAAATGACTGTCATGATAAGGCGAGAGCTGGTCGCTGTTCAAGAGTTCTTAAATCCTTAAAGATTTTTTCCACTTCACGTGAGGAATCGGCCTCGTCCGATTTAGGCGTGTATAGCGCCCCAAGTCTAGCCTTCCGGATACTAGGGGCTTCGCCAAAATTTAAAATTGTAGACTTCTATGGCCAAGTGAGAGCGATAAAGCTGTATAGTCTGATTGCCTTGTTCGCTGCGTTAAACACCTCCTTAAAAGGACCAAAAATTTGGATAAAGAGTGTTTATATTTATCCCGAACACCCCAGTACTAGTTACATGGGGGCAGAAGCCAACGACTGGCAACTCTCAAGATTTTATAAACGGCCGCATAGAAGGTAATATTTTGAATTAACAAGCGCCATATAGTGCACATGAACTCGTTTTTATATTACAAGATGACATGAGTACATTCATTCAAATATTACATCCTTGGTATATTCATCCGCCACAAGGCGGGCACCCTTAATGACATTGTCATAGTATTGTTCGGGGTGGCGATGCTCCTTGCCCTTCGGCGGCCCCTCTGTCACCAGCTTCTTGGTGTCCATCTTCCCCCAGTGCACTTCCGCACGGGCCAAAGCCCTGCATGCACCCTCAATGCAGACGGACCGCTTAATGACTTCAAGCCGCGGACAGGCATTCACCATCCACTTGACAAGGCCAAAGTAGCTGTTGGGTAGGGGCTCTCTAGGCCACAGCTGGACTGTGTAGTCCTTCATGGCCAGTTCATCCGCCTTGTGAAGTTCGACCAGTTGCTTCAGCTCGTCGCTCAAGGGCATCGGATGTTCGGCCCCAATATACTGGGACCAAAATAGCTTATCCGTCGAGCTCCCTTCCTCAGCCCGGTAGAACTCTGCGGCATCAGAGATGCTGTGCGGTAGATCTGCGAATGCTCCTGGAGAGCTCTGAATTCGGGTAAGTAAAAGGAAAGTATCCTTCACATGCCTGCTTTGCATAATGAAATCCTTATCCGCAGCTATCTGCTTGGCCGCCTCAATTTCCTGGAGGGCCTTCTGGGCTTCGACCTTGGCGTCTTGCGTGCTCTGACGGGCCTTCGCAAGCTCCAACTCTTGCGTCTTGGAGTCGCGCTCCAAGGACTCGAATTTTTTGACAAAATCCTAGAGCTCTTGCTGGACCTCATCAACCCGAGCCTCTTGTTTTTCGCACTCGGTGCGCTCCTTGGCTGCTTTGTTTTCGGCCTCGGACAGTGCCTTCTTAAGGGCCGCCACTTCAGTCGTGGCCCCTAGTAAAATTCATCGAGCTTCTATTAGCACCAACAATCTTTTCCTTTATATAACATTCAGGCGGGGTATTACTTACCTTTGTTCTCCTCGAGCTGCCTCTTCACGAGCCCAAGCTCTTCTTCGGCCCGCCCTAGATTCTGCCTCAGTCCGGAGACCTCCGCTGTGGCGGCGGTGGCGGCCAGCGGCGACGCCTGCCTATTCACATAGACATAATATGATTAGACTCCTGGGAATAATATTTGATTCTATGTTCGGACTTTCTTTCCGAACACCAAATAGAGTATCATGGGCTACTGTCTATACTGTGATACTTTCCCACAATTTAAATTACTTGCCTCAAAGCCTGTCAGGAGACTGGCGCAGGCTTCGGTTAATCCGCTTTTGGCGGACTGAACCTTCGCAATCACCGTACTCATAAGAGTACGGTGTTTTTCATCAAGGGAAGCGCTCTGAAACGCTTCCACCAAGTTATTCGATGCCTCTGGATGGACAGAGGTCATCGGCACAGGCGGCTCACCCCCCTTGGCAAGGGGCTGCCTGCCTGAATCCGGAACCACTGGAGGTTCCGGCGCAGTATCCGGCTGGGGGCCAAGCTTGTTGCGGCCCCCCTCATCAGAATCCATGTGTATCTTCCCCCCCATGAGCCCGACATCGGGGGTCTCGCCTTGAGGCGTCTCCAGGACTACCTCCCCCTGGTCTGGTATCCTATGAGATAACACCTCAGTGTCATCCGTGACCCGGGGAGTGAAAGCCGTCGGGAGCGAATAGCTATTCATCTCTGACGAGCTCAAGGACCCATCCGAGGAGGATAAGTCGATGTGGGCTTTGGACGGACTACACAAACATATTTTGACATAATAAGAAACCATAAAGCTAAAACAGTATTATGGTATCCGGATACTTACGACTTCGCCAGGGGCTTGGCCCTGGGTAGCCACTCCTCCTCGCTGCAGGCGGCCGTTGTGGAGTGGTCCGGAGGGAGGGACCTTCCCTTCTTGGACCCTTCGGCCTCCCCGGAAGGGGCAGCCTTCCTTTTTTTGCTCCCCCTCAGTTTGGGGGAGGGGGTTTTCCTCTTCCTCCTCCTTGTTGTCATTGGAGGAGTGCGCCTCGGTGCCTTCAGACGATGAGTCAGAGACCACCTTGTGCCGGAGACTTTTTCTGGTCCCGATGGCCTTCTTCTTGGCCTTCTTCTCCGGCACCTCATAGGGTGCCGGAACTAGCATCTCCGTCAGGAGAGCAGTTGCTGGATCTTCGGGCAACGGAGCTGGACAGTCGATCCGCTCCGCTGTCGCTACATAGTCCAGTTCAATTAGTATGATGGCTTAGGTTCCTCCCACAAACATACTGAGGAGGATACACCTCGTGAAAGATAGAGAACTTATCGGATTGGCGGGGCGCCTTGCACTGAGCCCGCAGTCCTTGGTAGTGGGAGGAGGAACTTCGGCAGCCTTGAACAACACCTTCCAGACGTCTTTATGTGTCGTGTCGAAGAGCTCTCGCAGCGTCTGGTGTTTGGCCGAATCGAACTCCCACATGTTGAATGCCCGTCTTTGGCACAGGAGGATCCGGCGGAAAAGCATGACCCGGACCACATTGACAAGTTTGATATTCTTGCCTATCATATTTTTGATGCAGTTCTGGAGTCCAGTCAGCTCCGCTGGCGCACCCCAGGCTAAGCCCTTTCTTTTCCAACAGGTAAGCCGCATGGGGATGCTGAACCTAAACTCGGGGGCCGCCGCCCAGTTGGAGTCGCGCGTCTCGGTGATGTAGAACCACCCCGATTGCCATCCCTTCACGATCTCCACATAGGAGCCTTCAAGCCAGGTGACGTTGGGCATCTTGCCCACCATGGCGCCTCCGCACTCCGCTTGCTGGCCGACCACTATCTTTGGCTTCACGTTGAAGATCTTCAGCCACAGGCCGAAGTGGGGCTTGATGCGGAGGAAAGCCTCGCACACGATGATGAATGCCGAGATGTTGAGGATGACATTAGGGGCCAGATCATGAAAATCTAGCCCATAGTAGAACATGAGCCCTCGGACAAATGGGTGGAGGGGGAATCCCAGTCCGCGGACAAAGTGGGGGAGGAACACAACCCTCTCGTGGGGTTCCGGAGTCGGAACGATTTGCCCCGTGTCCGGGAGCCGGTGCGCGATGTCAGCCGCCAAGTATCCGGCCTCCCGGTGCTTCGTAATGTCCTCCTCTGTGACGGAGGAGGCCATCCACTTGCCTCCCGCTCCGGACATGTTTGGAATGGCTGTATGGAGAAGGTGAGAACTGGGCACTAGAGCTCGAGCGTGCGATAATGGATGAACAAGGGAAGGAGAAGGCGTGGGTGAAAGAGGAGAATCCCTATCTCCTTATAAAGGCGGTAGAAACTATGTGCCTCCCCACTTGCCCGATCGCTTATTCCCCAAGCGCCACGATTGATGGCACGGTTGGGTTACCCATGCCCGTATTGATGAGAATCCCGCGATAAGGGGACATGATTTCTACTTCGACAAGACGTGTCAAGGAAACCGCCTAGCATTATGTGCAGTAACTGGTTATGAAAAATGGTTCGAATAAAGACCGGGCCGTGGTGTGACGTCACGCTATGAAAAGCTGTCAGCGGATTAGATTTGTGGAAAATTGTGCTCTCTACGGTGGTATGTGGAATTTGTTTTGCAGAGTCGGACACGATTCTCGTGTTCAAAATCTTCTATGGAGTATTCGGAGAAGGAACCCACCTTGCAATGCCGAAGGCAATCTGCACGCCGGACTGATCGTCATTGAAGCCTGGTTCAGGGGCTAATGAGGGAGTCTTGGATTAAGAGGTCCTCGGACAGCCGGACTATATACTTTGGCCGGACTGTTGGACTATGAAGATAGAAGATGGAAGACTTCGTCCCGTGTCCGGATGGGACTCTCCTTTGCGTGGAAGGCAAGCTTGGCAATTTAGATATGTAGATCTCCTTCCTTGTAACCGACTCTGTGTAACCCTAGCCCCCTCCTGTGTCTATATAAACTAGAGGGTTTAGTCCGTAGGACGACAACAATCATAATCATAGGCTAGCTTCTAGGGTTTAGCCTCTACGATCTCATGGTAGATCAACTCTTGTAATACCTATATCATCAAGATCAATCAAGCAGGAAGTAGGGTATTACCTCCATTAAGAGGGCCCAAACCTAGTTAAAACATCATGTCCCCTCCCTCCTGTTACCATTAGCCTTAGACGCACAGTTCGGGACCGCCTACCCGAGATCCGCCGATTTTGACACTGATAGACGGCACGACCAAGATCCAGGTGGACGCGGACGCCAAGGCGCAAGCGGAAGAGGCCGCACGTAGCCGGACTCCATGACTTGTCATCCTCCTGCGCGCCATGCTACCCGCACCCGAGATCCCGGCACCGACTAGAGGAGCCGGCAACGACCAACCGGTCATGGAGACGGGAGGGGGCGACATCATCATCCTGGGGGCGGAGCTGCCCCCGCCAGCGCCGATTGCTGAGGCCCAAAGCAACCTGCCTAACGCACCGCTTGCGCTGCCGGTTGGTGGCGAGCTGGTGGTGGGGGTGACCCCCGTGGTCCGCACTCCAGCACGCCGCCGTGTGGTGAAGGCGGCTTCGGCGCCACGGCAGCAAGGGCCGCAAGCTCCTCGGCCGCAAATGTGGAGGCCACCAGTGCTGCTCCGCCGGAGTGGACGCCTGGGGGCGGAACGGCTGTTCTGAACACGGTCGTGCAGGACGTCCGGGTCCGACTCCAGGCTCAGGCCACCGCTCTCCAGCATTATATGCAAGAGTTCCTGGCAACGCGAGCGGCCATCCGGGTATGTTTCTTGTTTTCGATTCTTGTAATCTTTCGTGGGGGCCTGTCACCGCACCTACTCGGTATAGTCCCCGAGTTTCGGGCCGGCTGCTGAACAGGCAGCCTGGAACTTTCAAGTAGGATCGAGTGCTGACTTGTTTTCTCTTCTGTTGTATACGTTGCAGGATTGTCACAACATCCACGCGACCGCCTTCAACTCCCAGGTCTGACCGAGAGCCGAGTAAGCACTCCGCCTTCTCTGTCTCGCGGGGCGCGTCAGCGTACCCGCCGGGTGTAGTCCCCGTGATTCGGGGCAACTGCTGAGAAGTCGGGCCGGATCTCCCCGGCAACTTCTTGCCTTCTTTGTTGGTTCCTAATCGTCTTTTCTTTTTTGTCTTTGCAGAAGCCAACGCCAGCTTGCAGCAGCAGTTGGGCGAAGCCCAAACCGCGCTGCGCCAAGGAGGAGGAGTGCAGCAAGGTGGCCCGGGAGCACGACCGTCTGGTCAAGGAGCTGGCTGACCAAGTGGATCGTCACAAGGCGGCACTCTAGAAGGCGAAGGACAATGAGGCTAGTCTCCAGGCCGAGTTCAAGACTTAGTGCGCGAACTGGGCCGATATGGAGAGGGCGCTGAACGACGGCTATGGCCGGATCAAGGACATGGTCGATGATGAGTTGTCTTCTTCTTTCTTTCATCTGTCGATTGTTATATGATCCGGCTTCCAGCTTCATACTTATTTTTCCTTCTTTCACGGAGTACTTCCCTGGTTACATCGTTGCCGTCAGCCAAGCCGTCGAAGCTCGCCGCGATGAGCGAAGGCAGGCTGGTATGGAGATCGCGCCCAATGCCCCTCGGTCGCTCGACGAGTACCTTCTTGCCATCCAGGCTCATCGCCAGCCGGCTCACTGGATGCTCCACCAGCTACAGCGTGTCGGAGCCCAGGTGATCTCTGCCCTCTGGCCAGACGTCCAAGCTTCGTGCACCCCCAGTGGGACTGCCGACTGGTTGGATGTGGCTATTGGCCGCTTCGAGGCATGGAAGGGCTCCTTGGCCCAGGCAGGCGCACGGCGGGCCTTGGAGTTCGTCAAGGCTTGGTATCCCAGGCTAGATCTAGCCCACTTGGACACGCTCCGGCTGGAAACTAACGCAGAGTTGGTGGTGGTGAGGCATGATCTCATTCAACGCGCCGCTGCGATCGCCGACTACACTGAGACCGGCTGCTTCATCCCGAGCTGGACGAGGAGGGTGCTGAGGTGTCGCCGAACTGGTTCGGGCTGAACCCGGATAATGGCGAGGACTCGGGGAAGGAGATCGCCTCCAGTGACGAAGGCGAGTATGAGGAGGGCGAGGATGGTGAAGACGCCGCGTCGGAGGACGGAGCGGACGGCCAGCCGCAGCTCGACCGTGCCTCGAGCAATGAGCCGCGTGCGAGCGCATCGACTGCTGCTGGAGATGACCAAGCCGAGACTCGCCAGCCGGCCATTCCACCAGCTGGCGCCGCCGACTCCACCAGCCTGCCGGACCCGCCTACTGCTCCTTTGGCCTAGGAGGCCAATTTTTATCTTAACTTTCCTGCTTTGTAGTCATTTGAACAAGATTGTTATATTCTCGTAGTTCCACCCACTAGGGGTGTATTCAAACTTGTTGAATTCCGGCTTGAAAGCCTTGCTATGTAAATATTATCTCGCACGTGTTGTGCTTGCGCGAAATTACAACTTGTCTTGCTTTCTGTTCTTTTGGCCTTTTCCTTTGCCGCCCTCCCTTGGCTGCCGCCTTGCCAGCCAGGCGACCGCTCTGCAGACTGTGGCTAGGTCAAGTACTTGGTCATTTGGGAGGACAAGTACTTTGGCCATTTAGAACGTAGCAAAGTAAGTAAGAAACCGGCCGACCGGCTGCCCAGCAGCCGGTCGGTGAGGCGAGGAGCCAGCCTATCTTATGTAAATGCTTTTGCCCTTAGCCATTTTTCATGTCGGCATCATTTTCTACCTGTAACTTTTGCCAGCAGGACGGTCGCTCTACGAGCTGCGGCTTGTGGCAAGAGAGGGCTTAGATGCCAGCACATTACTTGTCAGACTGCAGGTAGGACTGACATAATACAAGGCGGCAAGCCTCTGGGCCGACTAGTCAAACCCGGTGCCAGGAGGAAGAATGTAATAACACACTCATAGGCATAAAACCTATCATATAGATAAAAAGGGTAGTCCCCAAGTGCTCCTCGGGGGACCCGATGTCTTGCACTTAATACAGAAGGTAGCTTGGTACATACTGCATCAACTGTAAAATCTTCGAAGGACGTTTGCATTCCATGGGTGTTCTGATTCCTTGGCAGAGTCGTCCCTCTTGCGTGCCCTAGGATTTTGTGCATCGATCAGGTAGTAGGAGTCGTTGACCAAGGATTTGCTGATGATGAAGGGGCCTTCCTAAGGGGCCGAGAGCTTGTGCTGGCCGGCTGTTCGCTGGCTCAACCGGAGCACAAGGTCGACCTCTTGGAAGGATTTTGGCTTGACCTTCCGATTGTGGTAGCGGCACAGGCTCTGCTGGTAGATGGTGGACCAGCTGAGTACCAACAGCCAGCCCTCTTCCAGCAGATCGACACTGTCTTTTCATGCTTCCTTCGCCTCCGCTTCCGTGTACATGGTGATGCGAGGTGAGTCGAACTCGATGTCGGTTGGGATGCCAACCTTGGCCCCGTACACAACGATGAAAGGAGTGAAGCCAGTTGACTTGTTCGGGGTGGTGCACAGGCTCCAGAGGACGGCCGGCAGCTCATCGATCCAGCAGTCGGCCGAGCGCTCCAGTGGCTCGACCAGTCGGGGCTTGATGGCGGAGAGGATGAGTCCATTTGCTCACTCGACTTGGCCGTTTGACTACGGATGGGCAACGGACACTAAGTCTAGTCGGATGCCCTGTGTCGCGCAGAGACGGACCAATGCTCCTTTGGCAAATTTTGTGCCATTGTCGGTGATGATGCTGTGTGGTATGCCATATCAGACGGTGATATCTACGATGAAGGTCACAGCAATCGGCCCATTCAACTTCTTGATTGGCTTTGCTTCAATCCACTTGGTGAATTTGTCCATGGCAACAAGCAGATGAGTCATGCTGCCGCATGCTGCCTTGAATGGGCCCACCATGTCCAGCCCCCAGACGGCAAAGGGCCATGTTTGAGGGATGGTCTTGAGTGCAGAAGTTGGCAGATGTTGCTTGGAGCTGAATTTCTGGCACCCCTTGCAATGCTTGACCAAGTCCTTGACGTCTTCCAAAGTAGTCGACCAGAAGAAACCGTGGAAGAAAGCCTTGGCAACAAGTGATCTTGAGGCCGCGTGGTGGCCGCATTTGCCTTGGTGGATATCTTTGAGGATTGTATTGCCTTTCTCTAGTTATACACATCGCTGGAATACTCCAGTCACGCTGCGCCTAACAAGCTCTCTGTTTACTATCGTGTAGGCTCCTACCCGGCGCTACAATTGCCGGGCCGAGATCTCATCAGCCGGCAACTCTCTGTTCACCAGAAAGTAGAGAATGGGCTGTGCCCATCACTACTAGGGAAAAGCCTAGCGGCAGCGCGGGTTTTAGGCCTATCAGTAGCGCGGGCAGGAGCGCTACTGATAAGGCGCTATAGCTAATGCTTAGCAATAGCGCGCCTAGATCCACGCTACTGCTAAATTGACTTAGTAGTAGCGCTTCGTCAGAACAGCGCTACTGGTAATTAGTAGTAGCGCTTCTCCTTTCCCGCGCTACTACTATTATTTAGTATTTTATTTCTTTTTCATTTCATGTTGTATTCATACACCTTTACACAAGTTTTCATACAACAGGAATTTAGAGATTGTTTTTACATCATAATGAGTTATTACATCACGGGGTGAAAGAACCGTGGACTAGTTTCAAGTGGATGTCCATCCACTTGAAACTAATCCGCGGTTCTTTCACCCAATGATATAATAATATCATCATCATCATCATATCATTAACAACTTATCATCATAATACATCATTGTCATATAACACCTCCTCAAGATCATCGTTTTCATCAATGACATCACATAGCAAATTGGTCACTAGTCATAATCACAAGTACTCCTCATTATCAACACATTACCACATAATAAACATATTGTAGCTCATAGTACCTATTACATTCGATTAAGACCTACTACATTTTCTAAGGTTAAATACCAAAAAACAAGATAGCCCCTGACTCTCCATTATGGAGAATGGAGATTAGCCTGTCTCCAATTCTTGCCTTTTGTTGAATGTTACTTCCAAGAACCTCCTTGCAAATGTCCATACATTTCTTCCATTCTTTGATGAACATGTGTTCACGGGTTTTAGAAATCCGATATGCACAGGTGAGCTCCGTAGATTTACCTGGCAGTATGTTCAGAACTGAGAGGCGACCATGCAGAGACATCAGATGAGGCACACAATCCATCGGGAGTTTCTGTTGAAAAACATAATAATAACTTCGTAGTTAGCAGTGATGTACTAGTTTTAGAAGTATGCAAAAGATGTACGGATGTCGTAATAGTAAAACAATCTTACCAGGGTATCTCCAGAGAAGTTACCATGGTTCAACACATGCACTAGTGGCACGTATTCACCATAATTTGGAGGAGTTCGATAATAGTTATTGTAATTCTCAAGAAGAGTACAAAATGCGATCAGATGATTTTTCTCCTTATACGTTAATTCGGGGCCATCGGTGTAGTGGGTTTTATCTACCATCTTCTGCACAATCTTTGAAGAATCAAAATAAGCTGTCAATGGAAATAAGCTATCAACTATTTTGAAATAAACTATATAAATTAGTTAATAACTATGTTTGAGAAACTCACATAGCGGTACAATCGGAAGCGTATCAACAAGGACCCAAATGTCCATATTGTCTTGCTCGATGTCAGGATCACCAAGATCCATGGTGATAATCATACCCTCATAAACACCATACATTTTGCAAAGTGCTTCCCAATTTTGGCAACCAAAATGGGTTACGCTCTGAGCATTGCACAGATTTACTTCAAAATCCATATCATGATGGGTCCTTAGGTGTATTTTCTTTGTTTCGAAATTTTCATGGTCTTCAAAACCCATCCTCTCCAAGACATAGCGTCTTGCATGGCATGGGATAAGCTAGTCAAATTGTAAAATATGAAAATTAGACGTTGAAATAGTTGAAGTCATGCTTAATTATGAAAAAAAACTTGTCGTTGTTGCGTACCGTTTCACAATCGAAGATCTCCTCGAGCTTAATGCTGAAGCGCCGATCTTCGTCCAGCTGAACGAACCTGTCGCACATACCTCGATCATCGTGGCACCAGCTACACTCCCCCGGGAGACTGTCGCCGTCCGAGTACGACATTTCCTATGTTCATAATTCAAAGATTAAACTTGTACATATTCTAGCACAAGTCATGCCAGAATTCACGAAAAAATTCGGCATGACCTTTGCTAAAAAAGGACATATCGAGCGCCTGAAATTTGCCAGAACGGAAATTAATCAACACTCCGGCAAAACATAGGCCACTCGAAGATGTAAAATGAACATGAACGGCCACTTGGGCAACCACATATCCTATTTGGGCAATAACACAAGATATACAAGGATATTTGGCTGGTCTCACCTTGATGTCGGAGGGGTTCAGTGACTGGGACGACGGCGGGGATGTCGGAGGGGGTCGGTGACGGGGACGACGGTGGTCACCTGAAACCATATAAGTTATCACTAATACATCCCGAATAATTGCTTAAACTAAAAAATAACAACAAATATGACATGTTCAACTAGTTTTATTAATTCAACTAGTTCTTACTAAATATAAACTTACTATAAATAGAAAAAAACTAGTTCTTTCTAAAAAAAGTAGTTCAACTAGTTATATTAACTATCTTACTAAAAATACATTAGTTCTATTAATTAAACTAGTTCAACTAGTTTATTAATTTACTTACTAAACTAGTTCAACTACAACTAAAGTAGTTCAACTACAACTACTATTAATCATACTGCCCTAGTTAACTAGTACCATCACTACTAGTAATTAACATCTACTACTACTAAAAATCTAGTACTAACTAAGCAACATCTAGTACTAGCTATGAACCCTAAATTAACATCTACAACTACTAAATCTAGTACTAACTAGTGGCAGGGGGTGGGGGCGACGGAGAGGTAGCTAGGGGCGGTGACATCGAGGGCGGTGGGAGGAGGGCTGCCGGCAGAGGAGGGAGGAGGGGCGGCCGCAGGCGGAGGGAGGAGGGCGGCGGAGGAGGAGGGAGGGGCGGCCGCAGGCGGAGGGAGGATGTGCGAGGAGGAGGGAGGAGGAAAAGAAGGAGGGGAGTACCTCAGCGGCGGACGGACGAAGGCGGCGGCGGCGGCGACGCACGACGGCGATTATCGGCACGGGGGCGAGAGTGAGAGTGTGAGTGAGGGCCGGTCATGCGCGTGGGGATAAGGTAGGGATAGTTGTAGAGCATTTTCCAAAACACGCTACAGCTAATCTGAATAGCAGTAGTGCTTTGCATATAAACCGCTACTGCTTGGTGTAACTATACAAAAAATACTTCAATGCAAAAATACATTGGTCATCAATGATCTTTCTGTGTACAATCTGAATTGTCAATATGAGTCCTCTCCGGTAGGAACCGGAGAGGACTCATATTGCGGCCACAAATTTTACACATAAAGTTCAGTGAAGAGCAACTGGTTGTGGTAGTTTCAGAAATAACATATTTAAGGTGGTAAACACCCTATTCACGGAGTGAGGTGGGACTAAACTTGTGGGCTGATCTTAGCAGTAGCGGTTTTCCTAGAAGCACGCTGCTGCTAACTTCTATAGTAGTAGCGCTGTTCAATATAGTGCGCTACTGCTA
>NC_041385.1:735553292-735596768 GCF_002162155.2 Triticum dicoccoides
GAGGTCATGGCAATTATTGCAGTAGCGCAGTTTGTGGTGGACGCGCTACTGCTATTTTCCTGTCAGCAGCGCGTTTCGGTAACACGCGCTGCTGCTAAATAGCAGTAGCGTGGTATTTTGGGGAGCGCTGCCGGTAAGATTCTGTGTATAGGCTTTTCCCTAGTAGTGCATGATGGAGCTGCGGCTTCTTCTACTGTCAGTACGGCCACTGCAACTAGGGCGGTTGTGTTGGGAGGTGGCGGGTTGGAGTCGGCCACTGCTTGCTGTGTTGTTGAAGTCCCCGGGCCGACTGCTGTAGTCCCCGGGCCGGGTTCTGAAGTCCCCGGGCCGGGTGCGGCAGCAGCAGTCCCCGAGCCGCCTGCCAAAGTCCTCGAGCCGACTGCTGATGTCCCCAAGTCAGATCCGACTGTTCCGGGGGCAGCCGGCATGAAGATACAATCTGATTCCGGCGAAGGCTTGATAGACGGCTTGAGGAGGCGCTGAAGGGAGACGCCGGCTGGTATGGCTTGCCGGGTGGAGCCGATTCGTGCCAGGGCATCTGCTTTCTCGTTATCGGCCCGTGGCACGTGAAGGAACTCACACCCTTCGAAATACCCACTGAGTTGCTGGACGAGGAAGCGACAGCTTGCCATGTTTGCATCCTTGGCGTCCCAGTCGCCAGATGACTGTTGGACCACCAAGTCCGAGTCACCGTAGCATAGGATCCGGCGGATGCCGAGTTCTTTGGCCAGCCGGAGCGCGTCTTCAAGCGCCTCATACTCGGCCACATTATTGGAGGCGGTAAAGTGGATTTGCAATGTGTATCTGAGCTTGTCGCCTTTGGGAGAGGTAAGAACGATGCCGGCTCCCAGACTGGTGTGCATCTTGGAGCCATCAAAGTGCACCCGCCAATGGGTGGAATCCGGCGCTAGAGGCAGGTACTGGGTCTCGGCCCAGTCGATGTGGAAGTTGGCCAGTGCTTGGGACTTGATGGCAGTGCAAGGCTGGTAGAAGATGGTGTATGAAGCCAGCTCGATGGCCCATTTAGCCACCCGGCCTGATGCCTCTCTATTGTCCATGATCTCGGCAACTGGGGTAGTGCAAACAACCGTGATGGGGTGCTCTTGAAAGTATGGCTTGAGCTTCTTGGCAGCAAAGTACATGTCGTAGCACATCTTCTAGCAGTGGCTGCTTGCTCAAATAGTACACAGGCCTCTGGACCGGCTGTGCCTTGCCGTCTTCTAAGAGTTGTACCACAATGACTGTGCTGACCACCCAGCTAGTTTCGGCAATGTAAAGGAAGATGGGATCTTTGGCAGTCAGAGCCGCCAGGACAGGCGGCGTAGTCAACATCTTCTTCAGCTGGAGAAAAGCCTCGTCCGCTTGGTCGTTCCACTCAAAGCGAGTGGTTTTCTTCATGAGCTAGTACAGTGGAAGAGCCTCCTCTCCCAACCGACTGATGAAGCTGCTGAGGGATGCCAAGCACCCGGTGAACTTCTGGACATCTCGCAGTCGGGTCGGTATCTCCATCCTCTCGATGGTGTTGATCTTCACAGGGTTGCACTCACTGCCGTGTTCTAAGACCAGGAAGCCAAGGAGCTGGCCGGCTGGTACTCCAAAGACACATTTTTCGGGTGTGAGCTTGATTTGAAAACGGCGCAGATTGTTGAATGTTTCCTTAAGATCTTCCAAAAGGGTATCGCGCTTCTCCGTCTTCACCACAATATATTCTACGTAGACGTGGGAATTTCTGTTGAGCTGTTTGAGGAGGCACTTCTGCATGCAACGCTGAAAAGTGGCACCGGCATTTCTCAAGCCAAATGTCATGGCGAGGTAGCAGAAGGCTCTAGATGGTGTGATGAAGGCAGTCTTCAGGCAGTCGGACGGGTTCAACTTGATCTGGTGGTACCCTAAGTAGGCATCCAAGAAACTCAGCAGCTCGCATCCGGCTGTGGAGTCTATTACTTGATCAATCTGAGGCAAGGTAAACGGATCTTTCGGGCAAGCTTTGTTGAGGCTGGTATAATCAATGCACATGCCCCACTTGTTGTTCTTCTTCAGTACAAGGACTGGATTGTCTAACCACTCTGGAAAGAACACTTCCATAATGAAGCCGGCTGCTAGGAGCCAGTCTATCTCTTCACCAACAACGTTTCTCTTCTCTTCTGACAGTCGGCGGAGGGGTTGCTTGACTGGTTTTGCATCTGCTCTGACATGTAGTTTGTGCTCGGTGAAATCCGTAGGAACACCTGACATGTCCTTGGGGGACCATGCAAAGATATCCCGATTCTCACGGAGGAAATCGACGAGCTCGCTTTCCTATTTACTGTCAAGGATGGTTCCTACAAGAGCGAACCTCTCTGGATGGTTCGGGTCCAAGGGTAACTTCTTGGTTTTTTGGCCGGCTGAAAGGAGCCCTGAGTCTCCGACTCCTTGGGGTCTGGTGACAGGTCCAGCTGCTTGCTGGCCATGGCCACAACCCGGCCAAGGAGTTTCTTCTCTGTGGCAATCACGAGGGACTCGGCCAGCCGACTGCTAGCCGTGGCACAAGCGGCTGACTTCTTGTAGTCTCCCGCTATGGTGATGATGCCCTTGGTTCCTGGAATCTTCATCTTGAGGTAGGAGTAGTGAGGTACTGCCGTGAACTTGGCCAGAGGAGATCGGCCAAGTAATGCATGATAAGGGCTCTCTAGGTCCACCACCTCAAACCAAATTGCTTTGTGGCGGAAGTGATCTTTGTCCCCGAAGAGGACATCTATCTTGATCTTGCCAATTGGTGAGCAGGAAAGGTCGGGCACAAAGCCATGGAAAATAGTCCAGCTGGGCTGGAGTTGCTTCACTTTGATGCCCAACTTCTCCACGGTATTGCGGTAAAGGATGTTGATGTTGCTGCCGCCATCTAATAGGACTCGGGAGAAAAAAGTAGCTCGCCTCTCTGTTGCAAAGGTGGCATCCAACACCAGGGCATAAGAACCTGGGGGAGGCATCAATTCCATGTGGTTGACTCGGCTCCAACTGATGGGCTTCTCGGACCAGTGCATGAGAGGTGACAGTATTGACTTCTTGGTGCTGCTGGCGCCGGCTATGCCTATCATCAGCCTGGCTGGTGAAGACAACATAGGCTCCATGTTCTTCAGGGAATTCATCTTGGAGGCACCGACTGCTGGATGGGCCACCGCTTGCTGAGGAGGCGGAGGTGGCTGACCAGCGGGCGGAGGGGGCAGCAGCACTTTGCCCTTGGAGATTCGGGTGAGCCAGTGGCACTTTCGGGTGGTGTGATTGGATGCCTTCGCGCCGCTGTGGAACTTGCAGGGTGCATCAAGGGTTTTCTCATAAGAGAAGGCGGGCAACCAAGACGGCTTGCCGCCTTTTTGACGCTTTGGTACGGGTTGCCCCTCCGGCTGCTGATCTTCGACTGTTTCCACCTGCTAGCTAGTGGAAGCCGACATCGGGGCTTTGCACTTGTTGTCGTTCTGCTACTAGCGCCAACTGGTGTCACCCGCCGGCGTTCTGGGAGCCAGAGAGAGAACCTTCCCAAACGTGTCCACCTGAAGCTCCGACTTCATAGAGGAGTCGGCAGTGGCGTACTTGTCTGCTATGATCAGCAGCTCATCGAGTGTAGCCGGCTCGTCGCAGAGGAGTCAGTGCTTGAGTAGAGTGCCTTCTCTGCACCCGGCGGTGAAGTACTCTATGGCTTGCACCTCGTGTACCCCTTTGAAGGAGTTGCGCAGTTTGGCACACCGCGTCAGGTAGTCGCGAGTCGATTCGGTAGGGCCTTGGACGCACAGAAAGAGCTGGCGAGGCTTGGGCGGCCTCTTGTAACTGCTAGTGAAGTTGTGAATGAAGACTTCAGTGAAATCTAGCCAGCTGTTGATGTTGTAGGGCTTGAGGGTGTTCAGCCAAGAGCGTTTCGTGCCCTGAAGCATGAGGGGAACGTACTTCACGGTAACGCGCTTGTTGTTGTTTGCTATGTTTACTGCGGTGGAGTAGTCGACCAACTAATGTTCCATCTTCACCGAGCCATTGTACTTGGGCGTATCTCTTGGGAACGAGAATCCTTTGGGGAAGGGCTCGTCGTGAATGCGGGGCCCAAAACAAGGCGGACCGATCGCATCTTCTTATTCTAGCGCCTGGGATCGAGTCAGGCGATCGATCCGATGGCAGGCATCATTTTCCCCAACTCCTTCACGACGGCCCAGCTGGCCGCTTAGCGTCGGGTGCTCAACAGGCGATGGGGAGGCATACCTCTCCCTGAGAGGAGGAGGAGGAGGCGTACAGTCGTCCCGCCGCTCCACAGCTCGTGGGTGGCCATCTTGGTCGCGCTCAATGATGAGGCGTGTCTGACTGCGGCTAGCAGCCGACTCTTTGTCTCTTCGGTCATGGGTGCTGCCCGCTGTCAGCGTTCGGGAGGTCGCGCCTTGCTCTCGGTGGGGGAGGGGGGAGGATTCCCAGCGCGCGCGCCGGCTTCCTGTTGTGCGGCAGCCGCGTCGATGAGCTCCTGAATGCGCTTTGTCATGTAGCATCGCTCGTCACCCTCCAGGTGGTCTAGCTCGTCCACTGCCGCCCGGGCAGCACGTATGTTCTCGATGGGCGTGGCGTAGACCGGGCGGTCGGCTCCAGCATGCTGCCGATTTCCGCGTCGCGCTGTTGGACGGTGCCCATATGGCTAGGCTCGCCAACAGCCGGCGTGCCACCGACAGCATGATCGACCTCACGCTGATAGGCCTCGGTGATGCGTTTCATAGCGGCCAACTTCTTGCCGCTCTCGATGAGTGTGAGGCGGCAGGTTTCCAGCGTCTCGGCGTGGGCGTCGCCCGCGATGGGTACAGACAGGTGCCGCATTGCCGCCTACAACGGGTCTTGGGCGTCCCACCGGAGGCTCCATCGGGGCTGATGACGAGCACCTCGGTGACGGTGCTGCCGCCGCTGTCCGCACGAGGGAGCACGTCGTTGATGACCACCATGTTGGTGGGGAAGTTGTCGAGGGATACCGTGTCGGAGTCGATAAGCATCGGGTCGGTGGAGCCGATCGACTCCAGGTCGGAAGTGGGCTCGTTGGCGATGTCGATCTTGCCAAGGAGGTCGATGTGGCAGCTCTCGGAGTTGGCTGCCCCGCGCCTGGCGCAGGCTTGATACGTCCATTTTGCATCATGCTTTTATATCAATAATTATTGCATTATGGGTTGTTATTACACACTATGTCTCAATACTTATGGCTATTATCTCTTAGTTTACAAGGTTTACCATGAAGAGGGAGAATACCGGCAGCTGGAATTCTGGCTGGAAAAGGAGCAAATATTGGAAACCTATTCTGCACAGCTCCAAAAATCCTGAAAGTCCACGAAAGTCAGTTTTAGAATTAATAAGAATTATTGAGCAAAGAAAACACCAGAGGGGTCCCACACCCTGGCCAGGAGAGTGGGGGTGCGCCCACCCCTACTTGGCACGCCCCCTGTCTCTTGGGCCCCATGGTGGCCCTCTGGTGCCCATCTTCTGCTATATGAAGGCTTTTACCCTGGAAAAAAAATCAGAAGCAAGCTTACGGGACGAAACTCCGCCGCCACGAGGCGGAACCTTGGCGGAACCAATTTAGGGCTCCGGCAGAGCTGTTCTACTAGGGAAACTTCCCTCCGGGAGGGGGAAATCATCACCATCGTCATCACTAACGATCCTCTCATCATGAGGGGGTCAATCTCCATCAACATCTTCACCAACACCATCTCCTCTCAAAACCCTAGTTCATCTCTTGTATCCAATCTTGTATCAAAACCACAAATTGGTACCTGTGGGTTGCTAGTAGTGTTGATTACTCCTTGTAGTTGATGCTAATTGGTTTACTTGGTGGAAGATCATATGTTCAGATCCTTAATGCATATTACTACTCCTCTGATTATGAACATGAATATGCTTTGTGAGTAGTTACGTTTGTTCCTGAGGACATGGATGAAGTCTTGCTATTAGTAGTCATGTGAATTTGGTATTCGTTCGATATTTTGATGAGATGTATGTTTTCTCTCCTCTAGTGGTGTTATGTGAACGTTGACTACATGACACTTGACCATTATTTGGGCCTAGAGGAAGGCATTGGTAAGTAATAAGTAGATGATGGGTTGCTAGAGTGACAGAAGCTTAAACCCTAGTTTATGCGTTGCTCCGTAAGGGGCTGATTTGGATCCATATGTCTAATGTTGTGGTTAGGTTTACCTTAATACTTCTTTTGTAGTTGCGGATGCTTGCAATAGGGGTTAATCATAAGTGGGATGCTTGTCCAAGTAAGGGCAGTACCCAAGCACAGGTCCACCCACATATCAAATTATCAAAGTACCAAACGCGAATCATACGAGCGTGATGAAAACTAGCTTGACGATAATTCCCATGTGTCCTCGGGAACTCTTTTCTCATTATAAGAAATTGTCCAGGCTTGTCCTTTGGTACAAAAAGGATTATGCCACCTTGCTGCACTTTACTTACTTTCATTGCTTGTTACCCATTACAATTTATCTTATCACAAAACTATCTATTGCCTATAATTTCAGTGCTTGCAGAGAAAACCTTACTGAAAACCGCTTGTCATTTCCTTCTGCTCCTCGTTGGGTTCGACACTCTTACTTATCGAAAGGACTATGATAGATCCCATATACTTGTGGGTCATCAAGACTCTTTTCTGGCGCCGTTGCCGGGGAGTGATGCGCCTTTGGTGAGTGGAACTTGGTAAGGAAACATTTATATAGTGTGCTGAAATTTTCTGTCACTTGTCACTATGGAAACTAATCCTTTGAGGGGCTTGTTCGGGGTATCTTCACCCCGACCAGAAGAGCAAAGAGTTTCTCCTCAATCTACTGAACCTAATGAAAATATTTACTTTGACATTCCTTCAGGTATGATAGAGAAACTGCTAGCTAATCCCTTTGCAGGAGATGCAACATTGCATCCTGATTTACACCTTATCTTTGTGGATGAAGTTTGTGGATTATTTAAGCTTGCAGGTATTCCCGATGATGTTGTCAAAAGGAAGGTCTTCCCTTTATCTTTGAAGGGAGATGCATTGACATGGTATAGGCTATGTGATGATACGGGATCTTGGAATTATAAACGATTGAAGTTAGAATTTCACCAGAAGTTCTATCCTATTCATCTTATTCATCGTGATCATAATTACATATATAATTTTTGGCCTCGTGAAGGAGAAAGCACCGCTCAATCTTGGGGGAGGCTTAAGTTAATGTTATATTCATGCCCCAATTATAAGCTCTCCAGAGAAATGATTATTCAAAACTTTAATGCTCGGCTTTCTCCCAATGATTGCACCATGCTTGATACTTCCTGTGCTGGTTCTTATATGTTGAAGACTACTGAATTCAAGTGGGACTTATTGGAAAGAATTAAATGCAACTCTAAAGATTGGGGTTCCGACGATGGTGAGGAGTCAGGTATAACACCTAAGTTTGATTGTGTTAAATCTTTTATGGATATCGATGCTTTTCGTGGATTTAGCGCTAAGTATGGACTTGACTTTGAGATAGTAGCTTCTTTTTGTGAATCTTTTGCTACTCACATTGATCTCCCTAGGGAGAAGTGGTTTAAATATAATCCTCCCATTGAAGTAAAAGTAGTTGCACGTATTACAGTTGAAGAAAAGACTGTCACTTATAATGATCCTATTGTTCCTACTACTTATGTTGAGAAACCTCCTTTTCCTGTTAGGATAAAGGATCGTGCTAAAACTTCGACTATTGTTCGTAAGAGTAATACTAGGACTTATACACCTCCTGAGAAAATCAAGGTTGAACATAGTATTGCTATGGTTAAAGATCTCTTGGATGATAATTTAGATGGGCATGTTATTTATTTCTGTGGTGAGACTACTAATATTGTTAGACCAGATGCTAAGATACATAGACCTATTGTAGGCATGCCCGTTATTTCTGTTAAAATAGGAGATCATTGTTATCATGGCTTATGTGATATGGGTGCTAGTGCTAGTGCAATACACCTATGACTTATATAAAGAAATTATGCATGATATTGCACCTGCTGAATTGGAAGGTATTGTTGTTACTATCAAGCTTGCCAATAGAGAGACTATTTCACCAGTTGGGATTGTTAGAGATGTTGAAGTCTTGTGTGGGAAGGTTAAATATCCTGCTGATTTTCTTGTTCTTAGTTCCCCACAAGATGACTTTTGTCCCATTATCTTTGATAGACCCTTCTTGAATACTGTTAATTCTAGGATTGATTGCAAAAAGGATGTTGTTGCAATTGGCTTAGGGGATATGTCTCATGAGTTTAATTTTGCTAAGGTTCATAGACAACCCAGTGATAAAGAATCACCTATTAAAGATGAGATTATTGGTCTTGCTTCTATTGTCGTGCCTCCTATTGACCCGTTAGAACAATATTTGCTAGACTATGAAAATGATATGTTTATGAATGAAAGAAGGGAAATAGATGAAGTGTTCCTTCAATAGGGACCTATTCTGAAACACAACCTACCTGTTGAAATTCTAGGGGATTCCCCTCCACCCAAGGGTGATCCCGTGTGTGAGCTCAAACCATTACCTGGAAATCTTAAGTATGCTTATCTTGATGCAAAGAAAATATATCCTATTATTATTTGTGCTAACCTTTCAGAGCAAGAAGAAGAAAGATTATTGAAAACTCTGAAGAAGCACTGTGCTGCTATTGGATATACTCTGGATAATCTTAAGGGCATTAGTCCCACTCTATGCCAACACAAAATAAATGTGGATAAAGACGCCAGACCAATTAGAGATCCTCAACGACGATTAAATCCTAAGATGAAGGAAGTGGTAAGAAAGGAGATACTAAAGCCCCTTGAGGCAGGTATAATTTATCCTGTTGCTGATAGTGATTGGGTAAGTCTTGTCCATTGCGTTCCTAAAAAGGGAGGTATTACTGTTGTTCCTAATGATAAAGATGAATTGATCCCGCAAAGAATTATTACAGGTTATAGGATGGTAATTGATTTCCGTAAATTAAATAAAGCTACTAAGAAAGATCATTACCCTTTACCTTTTATTGATCAAATGCTAGAAAGACTATCCAAACACACACATTTTTGCTTTCTAGATGGTTATTCTGGTTTCTCTCAAATACCTGTGTTAGCGGAGGATCAACCAAAAACTACTTTTACTTGCCCTTTCAGTACTTTTGCTTGTAGACGTATGCCTTTTGGTTTATGTAATGCACCTGCTACCTTTCAAAGATGCATGATGGCTATATTCTCTGACATTTGTGAAAACATTTGTGAGGTATTCATGGATGATTTCTCCGTTTATGGATCCTCTTTTGATGATTGCTTGAGCAACCTTGATCGAGTTTTGCAGAGATGCGAAGACACTAGTCTCCTCTTGAATTGGGAAAAGTGCCACTTTATGGTTAATGAAAGCATTGTCTTGGGGCATAAGATTTCCGAGAGAGGTATTGAAGTTGATAAAGCTAAAGTTGATGCTATTGAAAAGATGCCATGTCCCAAGGACATAAAAGGTATAAGAAATTTCCTTGGTCATGCCAGTTTTTATAGGAGGTTCATTAAGGACTTTTCTAAAAGCTCTAGGCCTCTGACTAATTTAATGCAAAAAGATATTCCTTTTGTCTTTGATGATGAATGTGTAGAAGCATTTGAAATACTTAAGAAAGCTTTGATCACTGCACCTATTGTTCAGCCAACTGATTGGAATTTACCCTTCGAAATTATGTGTGATGCTAGTGATTATGCTGTAGGTACCGTTCTAGGGCAAAGAGTTGATAAAAAATTGAATGTTATCCAGTATGCTAGTAAAACTCTTGATACTGCCCAGAGAAATTAAGCTACCACTGAAAAAGAATTCTTAGCAGTTGTGTTTGCTTGTGATAAGTTTAGACCTTATATTGTTGATTCCACAGTTACTATTCACACTGATCATGCTGCTATTAAATATCTGATGGAAAAGAAAGATGCTAAGCCTAGACTTATTAGATGGGTTCTCTTGCTCCAAGAATTTGATTTGCATATTATTGATAGAAAGGGAGCCGAGAACCCCGTTGCAGACAACTTGTCTAGGTTAGAGAATGTTCTTGATGACCCACTGCCTATTGATGATAGCTTTCCTGACGAACAATTAGTGGTTGTTAATGCTTCTCGTACTGCTCCTTGGTATGATGATTATGCTAATTACATTGTTGCTAAATTTATACCACCTAGTTTCACATACTAGCAAAAGAAAAAGTTCTTTTATGATTTAAGACATTACTTCTGGGATGACCCACACCTTTATAAAGAAGGAGTAGATGGTGTTATTAGACGTTGTGTACCTGAGCATGAACAGGAACAGATCCTACGCAAGTGTCACTCTTAATCGTATGGGGGACACCATGCTGGAGATAGAACTGCACATAAGGTATTGCAATCCAGTTTTTATTGGCCTACTCTATTCAAAGATGCTCGTAAGTTTGTCTTATCTTGTGATGAATGCCAAAGAATTCGTAATATTAGTAGATGTCAAGAAATGCCTATGAATTATTCTCTTGTTATTGAACCATTTGATGTTTGGGGCTTTTATTATATGGGACCTTTTCCTGCCTCTATTGGTTACACACATATTTTAGTTGCTGTTGATTACGTTACTAAGTGGGTAGAAGCTATTCCAACTAGTAGTGCTGATCATAACACCTCTATTAAGATGCTTAAAGAAGTTATTTTTCCAAGGTTTGGAGTCCCTAGATATCTTATGACTGATGGTGGTTCACATTTTATTCATGGTGCTTTCTGTAAGATGCTTGCTAAGTACGATGTTAACTATAGAATTGCATCTCCTTATCACCCGCAGTCTAGTGGTCAAGTAGAGTTGACCAATAGAGAGCTCAAATTAATTTTGCAAAAGACTGTGAATAGATCTAGAAAGAATTGGTCCAAAAAACTTGATGATGCATTATGGGCCTATAGAACTGCATATAAAAATCCTATGGGTATGTATCCGTATAAGATGGTTTATGGAAAAGCATGTCACTTACCTCTAGAACTTGAACATAAAGCATATTGGGCTATTAAAGAGCTCAACTATGACTTCAAACTTGCCGATGAGAAGAGGTTATTTGATATTAGGTCACTTGATGAATGGAGAACCCAAGCCTATGAGAATGCCAAGCTATTCAAAGAGAAAGTCAAACGCTAGCATGAGTTTAACGTAGGTGATTATGTGTTATTATTCAACTCTCGTTTAAGAATTTTTGCAGGAAAAATTCTCTCTAAGTGGGAAGGTCCTTACGTTATCGAGGAGGTCTATCGTTCCGGTGCCATAAAAATCAACAACTTTGAAGGCACAAGTCCGAGGGTGGTGAACGGTCAAAGAATTGAACATTATATCTCAGGTAATCCTATCAATGTTGAAACTAATATTATTGAGACCGTAACCCCGGAGGAATACATAAGGGACACTTTCCAGAATGTTTCAGACTCCGAGAAGTAATAGGTATGTGGTACGGTAAGTAAACTGACTCCAAAACAATTCTAATGGCAATTTTTATCCGTTTTGGAATATTGAAGAATTTTGGAAAGAAAGAAGTAATCCGAGAAGGACACAAGGCCTCCACGAGGGTGGAGGGCGCACCCACCCTTCCTGGACGCGCCCCGCTGTCTCGTGGCCACCTTGTGTGCCTCCCGGGCTCTGTTTTCTTGCATGTTACGTATTTTGGTCGGTAAAAATTCAGTATATAATCTCCTGAAGGTTTTGACCATCGTATCACGCAATTATCCTCTGTTTTCGTTTCAAGCTGTTTTTCGACAGATCTAGAGCACCGTGACGTAGCCCTCCTTCAACAATGAAGACAAGGATGCTTGGCTATTGAAGATAGAGCTGAAAAGAGAAGAATCGGAGGAGATCAACAAGGATGAAGCGATCAAGAAGGCCATGGAGGATCAAGCTCCGGCAGTGGAAGAAGAAGACATCCCTCAACCTCTACCTAACCTCTTTACCCCAACTGAGATTGAAGATTTCAAGATGATTGAGTTAGCTCGCATACAAAACCAGTATCTCACGCAGGAAAATATTTTGTTGAAGGATCATATTGGCGGACTCAAGGGCATCATCCGCAAGTTGGAGGAGCTTTTACGCTCGATGTGCAATTATCCACCATCATCATCACCACCTCGATCACCTCCGAGGACATAATCACATGGGTATGGGCACTCCCCTTGGCAACTTCCAAGCTTGGGGGAGGTGCCCCGGTATCGTATCACCATCACACTCCTATCTTTATTGTTTTACTTATCGATCCTTTTAGTAATATCTTGATCGAGTAGATTGATGTTTTTGTATCAAGTAGTTTTGAGTTTTGCTTTGTGATCTCTTTATGTAATCGAGTCCGTGAGCTATCTGTTATAAAGATTAGTGTTGAGTCAAGGGCTTTGCTATCTTGCTATTATCTTGAGGAAGTAGAAAGAATAAAAAGAATAAAAGAGTTCATATTGATCTTATGGATAATAATGACTTCACACTTAAAAAGTATAAGGCATAAAAGTTGTTGAGAGTTGACAAACATAGTTTTGGTCATCGTTGCAATTAATAGGAAGTAATAAGTAAAGACAGGTTTTCACATACAAATATAGTTTCTTGGACATCTTTTATGATTGTGAGCACTCATTAAGTATGACATGATAAAAGAGTTGATGTTGGACAAGGAAGACAATGTAATGGTTTATGTTTTCTCACATCTCAGTTAAAGTATATTGTCATTGATCTTCCCAACATGTTGAGGTTGCCTTTCTCCCTCATGCTAGCAAAATTCCTTGCACCAAGTAGAGATAGTACTTGTGCTTCCAAATATCCTTAATCCCAGTTTTTGCCATGAGAGTCCACGATACCTACCTATGGATTGAGTAAGATCCTTCAAGTAAGTTGTCATGTTGCAAGCAAAAAAATTGCTCTTTAAATATGTATGACTTATTAGTGCGGAAAAAATAAGCTTTATATGATCTTGTTATGGAAGCAATAAAAGCGACAGACTTCGTAATAAAGGTCCATATACAAGTGGCAATATAAAGTGACATTATTTTGCATTAAGATTTTGTACATCCAACCCTAAAACCACATGACAACCTTTGCTTCCCTCTGCGAAGGGACTATCTTTTACTTTATGCTCTAGTCAAGGTGATCTTCACATTTTCCTTTTTCATTTTATCCTTTGGCAAGCTCCTCGTGTTTGAAAGATCTTGATATATATATATATATATATATCCAATTGGATGTAAGTTAGCATGAATTATTATTGTTGACATCATCCAAAGGTGAATACGTTGGGAGGCAACACAATAAGCTCCTATCTTTCTCAGTGTCCGTTTGAAGCTCCATAACCACAAGTACTGCGTGAGTGTTAGCAATTGTAGAAGACTATATGATAGTTGAGTATGTGGACTTGCTGAAAACCTCTATTCTTGACTCTTTCTGATGTTACGACAAATTGCAATTGCTTCAATGACTGAGATTATAGTTTGTTAGTTCCCAATGAAGTTTTTGAACCATACTTGACATTGTGAATTGATTGTTACTTGAGCTTAAGAAATCATATGACAAAAATCTATATATGTTGTTGTTATAAGAATGATATTGATGCCCTCATGTCCGTATTTTATTTTTATCGACACCTCTATCTCTAAACATGTGGACATATTTTTTTTATTTTGTCTTCCGCTTGAGGACAAGCGACGTCTAAGCTTGGGGGAGTTAAGACGTCCATTTTGCATCATGCTTTTATATCAATATTTATTGCATTATGGGCTATTATTACACACTATGTCTCAATACTTATGGCTATTCTCTCTTATTTTACAAGGTTTACCATGAAGAGGGGGAATGCCAACAGCTGGAATTCTGGATGGAAAAGTAGCAAATATTGGAAACCTATTATGCATAGCTCCAAAAATCCTGAAATTCCATGGAAGTCAGTTTTGGAATTAATAAGAATTATTGAGCGAAGAAAACACCAGAGGGGGCCCACACCCTGGCCAGGAGAGCGGGGGTGCGCCCACCCCTACTTGGCGCGCCCCCTGTCTCCTGGGCCCCATGGTGGCCCTCCGGTGCCCATCTTCTGCTATATGAAGGCTTTTACCCTGGAAAAAAAATCAGAAGCAAGCTTACGGGACGAAACTCCGCCGCCACGAGGCGGAACCTTGGTGGAACCAATTTAGGGCTCCGACAGAGCTGTTCTACCGGTGAAACTTCCCTCCGGGAGGGGGAAATCATCACCATCGTCATCACCAATGATCGTCTCATCGGGAGGGGGTCAATCTCCATCAACATCTTCACCAGCACTATCTCCTCTCAAAACCCTAGTTCATCTCTTGTATCCAATCTTGTATCAAAACCACAAATTGGTACATGTGGGTTGCTAGTAGTGTTGATTACTCCTTGTAGTTGATGCTAATTGGTTTACTTGGTGGAAGATCATATGTTCACATCCTTAATGCATATTACTACTCCTCTGATTATGAACATGAATATGCTTTCTGAGTAGTTACGTTTGTTCCTGAGGACATGGATGAAGTCTTGCTATTAGTAGTCATGTGAATTTGGTATTCGTTCGATATTTTGATGAGATGTATGTTGTCTCTCCTCTAGTGGTGTTATGTGAACGTTGACTACATGACACTTGACCGTTATTTGGGCCTATAGGAAGGCATTGGTAAGTAATAAGTAGATGATGGGTTGCTAGAGTGACAGAAGCTTAAACCCTAGTTTACGCGTTGCTCCGTACGGGGCTGATTTGGATCCATATGTCTAATGTTGTGGTTAGGTTTACCTTAATACTTCTTTTGTAGTTGCGAATGCTTGCAATAGGGGTTAATCATAAGTGGGATGCTTGTCCAAGTAAGGGCAGTACCCAAGCACCGGTCCACCCACATATCAAATTATCAAAGTACCAAACACGAATCGTACGAGCGTGATGAAAACTAGCTTGACGATAATTCCCATGTGTCCTCGGGAGCTCTTTTCTCATTATAAGAAATTGTCCAAGCTTGTCCTTTGCTACAAAAAGGATTATGCCACCTTTCTGCACTTTATTTACTTTCATTTCTTGTTACCCTTTACAATTTATCTTATCACAAAACTATCTATTGCCTATAATTTTAGTGCTTGCAGAGAAAACCTTACTGAAAACCGCTTGTCATTTCCTTCTGCTCCTCGTTGGGTTCGACACTCTTACTTATCGAAAGTACTACGATAGATCCCCTATACTTGTGGGTCATCAGGGCTCGTCGGAGAGGCGAATCTCATCGATGAGATCAGCGAGGTAGCTCACCACGCAGGCGACTACCGCACCATGCAGCGCGCTGGTGCAAACACCATCGGTCGTGCCGGGCTAGCTGCGCTCGCCAGGGAGGAACAAGGTTCCCATCCAGAACATATCTTCGGACGGCGGTGCACCTAGCCCCGAGGTGGGCGCCAAATGTCGGGGGTTTGGTGGGACATATGCCAAGGGATGGCTTATCATCGTGGGAGCTAGTTAGGCATCACTGGTGCCTGGAAAAGGGATACGGCGTAAACATGTATGCCGACGCATCTTACCCAGGTTTGGGGCTCTCCTAGGAGATAACACCCCTGGTCCTACTCTGTGGGGTCTCCGCATGATCACTAAATCAACAAGAAGCTACAAGCTTGCTCCTCGAGTTGTTTGGCTAGAGAAGGAAGCAGGGCTAGGCTAGCTCTACTCCTCTATCTATATGTGTGTGTTCTCTGAGAAGCTGAACCCTTTACATGGGTGCCCTGGGGGGTTTATATAGGCCTACCCCCCAGGGGTATAATGGTAATCCGACCAGGTGTAGGCCTGGGCCGTCAGTGTCTCTGGTCGCCGGCTTCTCCACCGGCTACTAGGCCCACCGTCTGGTGGGTCCCGCCAGCTACTCATCACTGTAGCCCTACCTGTGATGATGAGGGCTTGGTCGGGGAGAGCGTGGCTACAGTACCGCCGCCTGGTGGGCGCTCACTGTAGCCACACCCTGTCTTATCTGGTTAATGGCGCACAAACTCCAAGGGAAGGGGAGGGCCGACTGCTGGGAGTCGGCTTCCCTTTATGCTGACTGGTCAAGTCTTGCCGCCTTCTAGCATCTCACGAACAGGTAGGGCCCGCTGCCTACAGGCCGTACCGACAGCCCGCCATGGGAGCATGGCTTCCTCTGCCATGGATGATGTCATGGGAAGCATGGAAATAGTGTTGCGTCGGGCTAGGGATGGCCACCCGGTACGCTACACTGTGGCCACGTTCGTTCCTGGATTCAGGGGTGGTAGGCTGCATTGTAGTCACACCCCGTCTCGTCGTTGTTATCTGGGTGCAAACTTTGAGGGTGTGAGGGTGGGCCGCCTGCTAGGAGTCGGCCTCTCTGGTGGCCGCCTGCTAGGAGTCGGCCCGCGTCGGGGTCGCTCCTTGGGCCTCGCCGCCTTCTAGCAGCCGGCCACAAGAAGGCGGTCCCTTTTCTTTGATGCTTGAGGGGCGCAGCTGGCCCCGATGTCTTGAAATATCATGGGGAGCGGATAGGGCTACTCGTGGTCATTTACTCGACACGGACAACAGGTCTTGGGAAACCAACTCCGGACGATGCACGGCATTGAAGCAAGCATACCGCCCCTCCACCTAGCCTAGTCGTGGCTATTAAAGCCATGATCCGGCTCTTCCAGATCCACACCGCCTCCCCCTCACCGAGCCCTTCCTCCTCTTCGAGCCCAGCCGTGATGCCGAAGTCCTAGTTCTACGCACTGGCAGGCAGCACCGGTGGAAGTTCATCGTTAGGCGGATCGTGGCGTTGGCGCTCTCGCTCACCAGGACCAATCGCATCCACGATAGTGGGCACCCCTGGCAACGAGGAGATAGTCATCTCCTTCCGACGATGAGGCGAACCAGCCTCGGCAGAGGCCCCATTCTCTCTAGGAGGCGGCTCTGACAGACGAAGAGTTCATTCATTAGATGGAGATCACGACGAAGCAATCGCCTATCAGATGGGCCCGGCGCCACCATCGCCAGTGCACATGAAGGAGGAGCACCATGACGTGGTACTCTCATGGTAGATGCCATGGGTAGCTTATCGAACGTGGTTGGGTCCAAACGACGTCGGTGGGCTCCGAAGGCGAGACCGGGGACAAGCGGAGAGGGACTCCCAATGTACCCAGGTTCGGGTGAAGGAAATTCCCTAGAGGCAATAATAAAGTTGTTATTTTATATTTCCTTATTCATGATAAAGGTTTATTATTCATGCTAGAATTGTATTCGGAAACTTAAATACATGTGTGAATACATAAACAAATACCGTGTCCCTAGTAAGCCTCTACTAGACTAGCTCGTTGATCAAAGATGGTTAAGGTTTCCTAACCATAGACACGTGTTGTCATTTAATAATGCGGTCACATCATTTCGAGAATGATGTGATGGACAAGACCCATCCGTTAGCTTAGCATATTGATCGTTCAATTTATTGCTATTGCTTTCTTCATGTCAAATACATATTCCTTCGACTATGAGATTATGCAACTCCCGGATATCGTAGGAATACCTTGTGAGCTATCAAACGTCACAACATAACTGGGTGATCATAAAGATGATCTACAGGTATCTCCGAAGGTGTTTGTTGAGATGGCATAGATTGAGATTAGGATTTGTCACTCCGAGTATCGGAGAGGTATCTCTAGGCCCTCTCGGTAATACACATCATAAGCATGCAAGAAAATGACTAAGGAGTTAGGCACAAGGTGATGTATTACGAAACGACTAAAGATACTTGCTGGTAACAAGATTGAACTAGGTATGAAGATACCGACAATCGAATATCGGGCAAGTAACATACCGATGGACAAAGGGAATTACGTATGTTGTCATAACAGTTCGACCGATAAATATCTCCGTAGAATATGTAGGAACCAATATGGGCATCCAGGATCTGCTATTGGTCATTGACCGGACACGTGTCTCGGTCATGTCTACATAGTTCTTGAACCCGTAGGGTCCGCATGCTGAACGTTCGTTGATGATATAGTGTTATATGATTTATATGTTTTGGTGACCTAATGTTGTTCCGAGTCTCGGATGAGATCACGTACATGACGAGGAGTCTCGAAATGGTTGAGAGGTAAAGATTGATATATAGGACGATGGTATTTGGACACCGGAAGTGTTTCAGGACTTACCGGGAAGGAATCGGGTCTCCGGGCACCCGACGACAAGTTATGGGCCAAAGGAGGGGACAGACCAGCCCATAAGGGGGCTGGTGCACCTCCTCCCTTGTTTGGCCAGCCCTAGGGAAGGAAAAGGGGAGGGCTAGCCCATCCTGCCTTTCCCTCTCATGGGAGAAAGAAAAGAGGGGGAGGGGGGCGCCACCCTCCCTTGCCTTTCCCTGCACTCCAAATAAGTAAGGGGGCATGGGAGGGATCCCAAGTAGGATTCCTCCTACTTGGGCACCTCCTTTGGATGCTCCTCCCTCCCTCCCACCTATATATATGCGCGAGGGGGGGCGCCTAGCAAAAAACAGATAATTGCCTAGCCGTGAGTAGCGCACCCTCTCCACCGTTTACACCCTCGGTCATATTTTCGTAGTGCTTAGGCGAAGCCCTACGGAGATCACTTCACCATCAATGTTACCATGCCATCATGCTGCCGAAACTCATCAACTACCTCGCCATCTTGATGGATCAAGAAGGTGGAGGACGTCACCGAGCTGAACGTGTGCATAACACGGAGGTGCCGTACGTTCGGTACTTGATCGGTTGGAGGGCAAAGAAGTTCGACAACATCAACCGCGTTGTCAAACGCTTCCACTTACGGTCTATGAGGGTACATAGAAAATATCTCCCCCTCGTTGCAATGCATCTCCATGGATATATCTTGCGTGTGCGTAGATTTGTTTTTCCATGCAACGTGTCCCAACTGTGGCATCCGACCCAGGTCTATGCATAGATGATATGCACGAGTAGAACACAAAGAGTTGTGGGTGGTGATAGTCATACTGCTTACCACCAACGTATTATTTTGATTCGGAGATATTGTGGGATGAAGCAGCCTGGACCAACCTTACATGTGCACACACATGAGACCGGTTCCACCGACTGACATCCAACTAGTTTTGCATAAAGGTGGATGGCGGGTGTCTGCTTCTCCTACTTTAGTTGAATCGAATTTGACTGTGTCCAGTCCTTGAAGAAGGTTAAAACAGCGAACTTGATGAATCACCGTTCTGGTTTTATGCGTATGTAAGAACGGTTCTTGCTAGAAGCCCATAGCAGCCACGTAAAACTTGCAACAACAACGTAGAGGACGTCTAACTTGTTTTCTGCAGGACATGTTGTGATGTGATATGGTCAAGATATGATGTGATATATGTTGATGTATGAGATGATCATGTTTTCTAATATCGACAACTGGCAGGAGCCTTAGGGTTATCCCTTTATTGCATGAAGTGCAAATGCCATTTAATTGCTTTACTTTATCACTATGCGTTAGCAATAGTTGTAGAAGCAATAGTTGGCATGAAGACCTCGACACAACAATGCTACGATGGAGATCAAGGTGTCGAGCCGGTGACGATTGAGATCATGATGATGCTTTGGAGATGGAGATCAAAAGTACAAGATGTTGATGTCCATATCACATCACATATTTTGATTGAATGTGATGTTTATCCTTTATGCATCTTATTTTGCTTAGAATGGTGGTACGATTATAAGATGATCCCTTAACTTAATTTCAAGATAAAAGTGTTCTCCCGGAGTATGCACCATTGCTACAGTTTGTTGTTTCAAGACACCACGTGATGATCGGGCGTGATAGACTCTACGCTCACATACAACGGGTGTAAGACTGTTTTGCACATGCAGAATACTTGGGTTAAACTTGACGAGCCTAGCATGTACAGATATGGTCTCGGAACACTGGAAACTGAAAGGTCAAACATGAGTCATATAGTTGATATGGTCAACATAGAGATGTTCACCAGTGAGGACTACCCATCTCACGTGATGATCGGACATGGGTTAGTTGATTTGGATAATGTATCACTTAGATAAACTTGAGGGATATTTATTTAAGTGGGAGTTCATTAGTAATTTTATTAATTGAACTTAATTTGTCTTGAACTTAATCTTCATAGTTTTGCATATATATGGTGTAGATCAATAGCTCCTGATATAGCTCGTATATATATTTGATATGTTCCTAGAGAAAACTAAGTTGAAAGGTGAAAGTAGCAATGATGTGGACTCGGTCCTTGATCTGAGGATTATCCTCATTGCTACACAGAATAATTCGTCTCCTTGCGAAATAGTGCTTGAACATGAGGGTCTCGCACGATTGAACTTAGTACCGACGAATTCTACTGCGTGGAGTCCATGTTCTCTCCGCCGCCATGTCCGGCCCCTTCTCCTCCGCCATGTCCGGCCCCTTCCCCGCCTCCATGTCCGACCTCTTCCCCGCCGCCATTATCGATCATTTCTTCGTCTTGCCCCGTGTCGTCATTGCCTGCCCTGTCGGTGTCCTCAACATCGTCATCCACATCTTCAATTATGGACCGAGTATAGCCATCCATGAAACCAGTCATGAGCAGGTACGCTTCGACACGACCATCATCATGGGGGTCGAGCCAAACTATTCCTTTGCATTTTTGACACAGACATAAAACCTCTGTCCGGTCATTTTCTTTCATGTCCTGCACCACCGACGACAACCACCTGTCCACCATCGTTCCACTGACCATAGTGAACGTCTGCACGTTAATAATAAACAAATTGATTATAAAAATGCATGCATGCATCAAAGTCATACAAAAATTTGGCATGACCTTCCCTAAAAATAGGACATATATAGATCTAGAGTTTGCCCGGAATTCGCCGAAACGGAAATAAATCGACATTTCGACAAAACATAGGCAACTCAAAAGCACAATTTGGCGTCAACTCATGCCACACACACAATTTCCATCATATATCCCAATTATCATATCACACACACATAAACATATTTCCATTTTGCAAAAGCATGAAATTTTAATCACCTCTATCTCGAGATGGAGCACACGGTGGAGATGATGATGTAGGGAGATCAAAAGTGCACAAAGCTCTTCTTGACAAAGGTAGGTAGCTAGGATATGCATTAATGGAGGTGGCGTAGTTAGCTAGGAGTAATGAAGAGAGAGAAAGGTAGGTAGAAGAGGGAGAGTAATGGGGGAGAAGTATTGAGGAAGAAGAAGAGTGAGAGAGGGAGGATGTGGGAGGTAGGGGAAAGGGAAGAGAGGAGATGGGGGAGGGGAGGATGGGTGGGGAAAGGTGGTCGGTTGGTGCGGCTTAGTAGTAGCGCGGGACGTAAAATGCGCTGCCGATAATAGAGTAGCAGCAGCGGGCTTTCCACACACGCGCTACTGCTAAGCGGGACCAACAGTGTGCCTAATTTGAAAATTAGTAGCAGCAACCTCAGAAAAAGCACGCTACTAGTACAGCTTTAGCAGTAGCGCGTGTCGTGACACCGCGCTGCTGCTAAATGTAGGTTGGTGGACGCTGTCGGTCGATATTTGTAGCAGCACGGGTTATACCACGCGCGCTACTGCTAACGTTGTGTCAGTAGCGAGGTTTGCATACCCGCGCTACTGCTAATTAGCAGTACCGCTTCTTTTTGAGCCGCGCTGCTGCTAAGATTCTGTGTATAAGGTTTTCCCTTGTAGTGTATAGCTCATTGAACTAATGCTATTTCAAGATGAATATTTCAGGAAAGTTCAATGATTGGTGTGGCATGGATTAGGAATATGGACTCCTCAAAATGCTAAGGACAAAGGATTGGCTCAAGCTCTAAGCTCAAGACTCTACATTTTACCTTTAGTGATCCAAGATCGTGAGTCCATAGGAAAGCCAATACAATTAAAAGGGGATGAGGTGTTGCTTAATGGCTTGCTTGCTCAAAATGCTTAGTTATATGATCCAAAAACCCTCAACCACTTTCTCATATCCACATATGTCCCAAACCAGAAGTCAAACTCGGCCCCACCGATTTGATCTATCCGACGCCACCGAGTTCATTTGACATAGCCACTGCCAGAAACCCTAGTCACTTCGGTCTCACTGATAGGGATCTCGGTCTCACAGAGATGGGATTGCACACTCTCTGTTTCCCTTGATAACATTTCGGTCTAATCGAGATGAGTGGTCGGTCCCACCGAGTTCGCAATGCAAACTCCCTGTTTCCCTTACGTAACATTTCGGTCTAACGGAAATGAGCGAATCGGTCCCACCGAGTTTGCATGAACAACTCTCTGGTTATCTTATTACCAAAGTCAGTCCCATCAAGTTTGTGTAATCGGTCTCACCGAGATTACGTTATGCCCTACCCTAATGATATCGGTCCCACCGAGTTAATGAGTGGGTCCCACCGAAATGCCTAACGGTCACATTATGAACTAAATCGGTTCAACCGAGTTTTTTGATTCGGTCCCACTGAGTTTGGTAAATTGTGTGTAATAGTTAGATTTTGTGTGGAGGCTATATATATATCCCTCCACCCTTTCTTCATTCATGGAGAAAGCCATCAGAACGTGCCTACACTTCCAGCATTCATTTTCTGAGAGAGAACCACCTACTCATGTGTTGAGACCAAGATATTCCATTCCAACCACATAAATCTTGATCTCTAGCCTTCGCCAAGTTGCTTTCCACTCAAATCATATTTCCACCAAATCCAATCCTATGATAGAGAGTTGAGTGTTGGGGAGACTATCATTTGAAGCACACGAGCAAGGTGTTTGTCGGTGTCAAAACCGGCGGATCTCGGGTAGGGGGTCCCGAACTGTGCGTCTAGGCGGATGGTAACAGGAGACAAGGGACACGATGTTTTACCCAGGTTCGGGCCCTCTTGATGGAGGTAAAACCCTACATCCTACTTGATTGATATTGATATTGTGGATGTTTACAAGAGTGGATCTACCACGAGATCAAGGAGGCTAAACCCTAGAAGCTAGCCTATGGTATGATTGTAATGGTTGTTGTTGTCCTACGGACTAGAGCCATCCGGTTTATATAGACACCGGAGAGGGCTAGGGTTACATAGAGTCGGTTACAATGGTAGGAGATCTACGTATCCAGTATCGCCAAGCTTGCCTTCCACGCCAAGGAAAGTCCCATCCGGACACAGGACGAAGTCTTCAATCTTGTATCTTCATAGTCTTGGAGTCCGGTCGATGATGATAGTTCGGACGATGATAGTTCGGCCAATGATGGTAGTCCAGCTATCCGGACACCCCCTAATCCGGGACTCCCTCAGTAGCCCCCGAACCAGGCTTCAATGACGATAAGTCCAGCATGTGTGCAGTCTTCGGCGTTGCAAGGCGGGTTCTCCTTCAAGTTCTATGTACCTGCCGAACAGTGTCCGGCTTCCTCATCAATTTTGCGTCTTGGCTTCCACGCCCAATAATGGCCTTCTTCCACGCGTCGCGCGAATGTGAAAAGCCAGGGCGTCTTTTATGTTTTACCTCCTAGTTGTGCGAATAATCTGCCTATAAGGGAGGCAAGAATCCAGATCCAAATCACCATCTTCCTCCCGGAAATACTCATCGGAGCGCTTTCGACCAAGAATCCATTCCATCATGGACCGTCAACGCGGCTCTTCTTCTCGTGCTCCCAGCCCTTTGCCAGGAGATTGGAGGAGATGCTCTACTCCGCACAACGAGCTGGTGAAGCTCCAAGCGGGGGGATATCTCCCTCCGGCCTTTATGGTTCCGGTTCGAGCCGGGCTGGCCACCTACAAAGGTGGGAAGCAAGCGGAGGTTACCCCAAGTCCCAACAAAGGGGAGCGGGTATGCTTCGTCCCCTATCTGATAAGGGGGCTCGGATTTCCTATACATCCATTCCTCCGCGGGCCCCTGGAGTTCTACAGACTCCAGCTTCATCACCTCACGCCCGCCTCAATCCTGCATATTGCGGGTTACGTAGATCTTTGCGAGCTATTCCTGGGCGTCGAGCCCCATTTTGCGCTGTGGAAGAGGTTGTTCTGCCTTGTACCCCGCTCTCACGAGGGGTCCATATGTCAAGTGGGCGGCGCCGAAATATGGCGTATTGCCGGGACCGGATATCCATCCGGAACCCCTAAGAAGGCGTCCGAAGACTGGCCTTCGGGATGGTTTTATATAGAAGACGCTCCGCTGCCGGACCCTGTTCGGATCGGCATCCCGGAGTTCAGCAATGCTCCTCTGAAGAAACGCCTTAGTTGGCGTTCGCGGAGCCCCCAACTGGAGGAAGACAAGAGCGTCCATTATTTGATGGGACGAATAAGGTTACTGGCCCATTCCGGGTTGACCATGATTGGAGTCATGGCAACATGCATTATGCGGGGGGTGCAGCCATTACAATACAGGAGCCACCCCATGTGGGATTTCAACGGGGAGGACGATGCCACCCGTCATGGCCGTAGAGGGCCGGATTCGGTCGAAGACCTGGTGACCATCCTGTCCGGCCTGTATAAGGGGAGAAGGAGGATTTCCTTCGGACAAACCCGTTAAATGGGTTCTCCATGAATAATCCCCGGCCTTGGGTAAGCGAACACTCTGCGTGCCTGACCCATGCTTTTTGAAACTTAAGTTTCTTATATTGTGTTCTTCTTTCGACGCAGGAACTGCGCTGGATCGGGGAGGACATGCTAAGTCCAGCTCCGCAACCCGAGGATCCAGAGAGATCCCGGGATCCGGCCTCCGAAGAGGATCTGGACATAAAGGTGGAGCTAATCGACGGGGTGTTCCACCAGCTCAGCATGGACAATGCTTTAGTCGCCATCACGGCCGACTATCCCGGACTATATCCGGCTTCCCAGGTGATTGCGACCGAAGTCCTGACACCGTCATTCCTTCCTTGCTTATTTCTGACCACCGTATATGATGGCGCCGTGCAGGAGGCGCCCCTAGGGCAAGAAGCCGAGCCCGCAGTGGCTGACCAACAAAGGCCAGTCCGGACCAGAAGGTGAAGCATTTGAGTGCTCATGACTTTTGTAGGGAAAAAAGCGCCCGACGGACTGCGGGCGTGGAGGTTGCCAATCCAACCTCTACCAGCCAGGCTCCAGCACCTGGTCTGGAGGGGGAGGCGAACGCAAGGCGCGAGCCGGACGTTCCTCCGACGGAGGATGCCGACAGACTGTCCGCCACCAAGTCTGAGGTGGAGAGTGCCATGAATCACAGGCGCCGCTGGACAGTATTTCTTGACGCGTGCTTCTCCCCCGAGGCGTTGAATGCCTTTAACGCGGGGGACGCGCACCTTCGTGCTGCTCAAGATGGTTTTACCAGAGCCACGGAGCAGTATGTAAAAGACATACGGGTAAGAGAATTTAGTAGTTGTATATGCCAGTAGCCCCCGAGACTTAAAGTAGTTATATTAACTGATTTAAGGATCATATGAAACGTAGGATCTTACCGAGAAGAATACCCAACTGTCTCAGGAGCTGCAGGAGTGCAAGGCCCAACTTGAGGCCGCACTCTCTGGCGCAGGAGGAAACACAGGGACCTCTCCTGGTAATGCATTATTTTAGAAAGATAAGTACCGTTTGGCCTTTGCGCAAGTCTAAAAAATGACGTTGCAGGTGCTGCCGGACAAGATCCGGACAGGCAAGAACTTCTGCGCCAACTAAAGGCCGGCGAGAGGGTGCTGCATAAGGTGCAGCTTGAAAGGAACAAGCTCCAGGATGCCCATGCCCAGCTTGGAGAAGAGCTGAAAGGCGTTCGGTCCGAGCTGTCGTGCTCCGTTAAGGAGAATCAGCGGCTTCGTCACGGCATCTATAGTAAGTGCTTGAGCGAACTCCTTTGAAAAGAAGAGTTCGGCGAGGAAGTCGAATTGACAGAATATGTCTGCAGGTATGCTCACAGGTTGCCCTGCGGAGGAGATGCCCGTATCAACGGGTGATCAACTTCCTGAATTGTTGCAACTGATCAAACGAGTTCGGCAGGCAATGAGCGACGTCATCCAGGCTTTATGGCCATCCTTCTCCTTACCCGAGGGTCTTGGGGAGCTTGCGGAGAAGCTTCAGGGAGTGCGGCAGCGCTTCCATTTATGGAAGATTTCGGCCTGTCGCCAAGGTGCCAGGGAGGCCTGGGCCATGGTAAAGATGCGGTACAAGAAGGCGGATCCCAACCACATGGCCGAAGTCGGACCTGTGGGGCCCGATGGGAAGGAGATCCCTGTGAGTTTAGTATACGGCCAAGTAGAGTTGGCCGCTAAATTTTCCCAACAGGACTGTAAATTAGACAACCTGTTAGACGGGATTGAGGAAGAATACAATCAGTCGATTTGACAATGTATTATAAAATGACATATAAAATGCCTTCTAGCCGGATTGTAGATCGTTTGTCTTTGCCGACCTTTTCGCTTCGACCTCGGGACCCTAGAGTCCGGAGTGTGTCCGAATACCTTCTCGGTTATGAAACAACCGGGGTATGCATGGAGACCAGGCGTAGGGGTCATTAGTGCTTTATCAGACAAGTGCCCAACTAGTTATGTTATATTACATGGGTAGTAAGAAACATCTTCCAGGGAGAATAGTTCCGTTAAGGGTTCCTTTCCTCTGGGGGTGGCATGCCCTAAAGTGCATGTCCGGACTGCGAAAAAAAGCAGAAAAACATCTGGGGGCAGATAAATAAGTGGATAAAAAATCATCTTTTAAGTCACCGACCGAATATTCCCTTAAGAACGCTAGCTTTCGGCTTCACCCAGTCTGAGGTACACATCCGGCTGACCCGGCAGTAACAATCGCAGAGGTGCTCCCTTTACCTCCTAGCCGAACAATCGGGAACGTAGGGGTAAGCCCAGGAGCCAGGCAACCCAGCTTGGCCAAAACTTAAGTCATATCGATGCATATAATGGTGAATAAAAGGTACATGTGGAGGCTTGACACATGTGCTGGGCATGAAGCCCTTATAATTAAGCTTCTGGTAAAGAAGCCCCCAGGTATAATGAGTGCGGATATCACACCATAATGCGGCGAACATAAGCCCCTGGTGTATTTGGCCGTACCAAAATGTACTGATGCAACATGTCGTAAATGAACATATATATATATATAAGGTAATGCAATTATGGGCAAAAAGTGCTGCATTTTATTTGAGAAGATTTTCTATGAGTGTGGAATGATACAAATAGTGCGGAAAGCAAGGGATTGGACGAATTAAAGGCGTCTCCCTCCAGGGGTAGGCCGTGGAATGGTGTATTTAACAAATTTAATGCTCGTAATGGAGACCACCTGAGTGTTCGTCGTAGCCTTTGTCCCTCCCTGGCTGTTGCATCATGAGTTCAACAGGTTCACCGCCGGACAGAGTTCTATATAAAAAAGAGAGAAATAAAAGATAAAAAGAGCGACACACTTGGGAGCCCCTGGTGTGGTCGAACCGCACTCTGGGTCTGTTGTGGTTGTGCCTCTCCCCCTATGCCCATGGTATCTCCAGGGCGTAATTATGTACGCGGAGAGTTTGTCTTACAATTGTGCGAGGGCTGGGGTTGAGGCCGCATTGCTACGTGTGCTCGGAACGTGCCAGGTGGTCTTGGTTGATGTTGCTCCGGGCGCGTTTGGCCGTGTCCGGTCGTTTAACGGCCGGACTCGAAAATTGCCTTAAAAGGCTGCTCTGTACTTCTGCCGCGAGAGCCGCTGTATGTTCCTCCGTTTAGAGGGAGCGTTCCGTGTTTCCATTGACCGTGATGACTCCACGAGGGCCTGGCATCTTGAGCTTAAGGTATGCATAATGCGGCACCACGTTGAATTTTGCGAACGCGGTTCGTCCGAGCAGAGCGTGATAGCCACTGCGGAATGGGACTATGTCGAAGATTAACTCCTCGCTTCGGAAATTATCCGGGGATCCGAAGACCACTTCCAGTGTAACTGAGCCTGTACAACTGGCCTCGACACCTGGTATGACGCCTTTGAAGGTTGTCTTTGTAGGTTTAATCCTTGAAGGGTCTATGCCCATCTTGCGCACTGTATCCTGATAAAGCAGGTTTAGGCTACTGCCGCTGTCCATCAGGACTCTCATGAGGTGAAATCCATCGACGATTGGGTCTAAAACCAATGCGGTGAATCCGCCATGGCGGATACTGGTCGGACGGTCTCTTCGATCGAAAGTGATCGGTCAAGAGGACGATGGGTTGAATTTTGGGGCGACTGGCTCCATCGCGTATACGTCCCTTAGTGCACGCTTCCGCTCCCTCTTGGGTATATGCGTTGCGTATATCATGTTTACCGTCCGAACTTGAGGGGGAATCCCTTTTGTCCTCTGTTGTTCGGCGGCCGAGTCTCTTCCTCGTCATCGCTGTGTAGCCCCTTGTCATTGTTTTCGGCGATTAATTTGCCTGCCTGCTTGAATACCCAACAATCTCTGTTGGTGTGGTTAGCTGGCTTTTCGGGGGTTCCATGTATTTGACAGGAGCGGTCGAGTATTTGGTCCAAATTGGACGGGCCCGGAGTGGTTCTTTTGAATGGCTTCTTCCGTTGACCGGGCTTGGAGCCTCGGAATCCGGCATTGACTGCCGTATCCTCATTGCTGTCGCCGTTAATGCGGCGTTTGTTTTTGTTTCGACGTGACCTGCCATTGCGGTCCTTGGTATCCGGACTGCCAGCGTTTTTGCTGAGGTTGTTGCTGCGAGCTAGCCAGCTATCCTCTCCCGCACAGAAGCGGGTCATGAGTGATGTGAGGGCTGCCATGGATTTCGGCTTTTCCTGTCCTAGGTGCCGGGCCAGCCACTCGTCGCGGATGTTATGTTTGAAGGCAGCGAGGGCCTCTGCATCCGGACAGTCGACGATTTGATTTTTCTTTGTTAAGAACCGTGTCCAGAATTGCCTGGCTGATTCGTCTGGCTGCTGGATTATGTGGCTTAGGTCATCTGCGTCCGGTGGTCGCACATACGTGCCCTGGAAGTTGTCGAGGAATGCGGATTCCAGGTCTTCCCAGCATCCAATTGACTCTGCGGGCAAGCTGTTAAGCCAATGCTGAGCTGGTCCTTTAAGCTTGAGCGGGAGATATTTGATGGCGTGAAGATCGTCGCCACGGGCCATATGTATATGGAGGAGTTAATCCTCAATCCAAACCGCGGGGTCTATTGTGCCATCGCAGGATTTGATATTAACGGGTTTAAACCCTTCAGGGATTTGATGATCCATTACTTCGTCAGTGAAGCATAGTGGGTGCCCGGCGCCTCTGTATTGAGCAATATCGCAACGTAGCTCGAGAGAGCGTTGTCTGCTGTGTTCGGCCCGGCCGGAGTAGTTGTATCCGGCGCGACTGTATTCGTCGTGGGTCTTGGGGCGCCCACGTGATCCATAGATAGATCTGGATTGTCTTGCCTTGTCCTCCAATATATCCCGCAAGTCTGGCGCGTTCCCCCGTGGCTTCATGCTTTTTGAGCGATGCCGGGGTACGGTTTTGGTGGAGGGCTTGCACGCCTCTCTGTCGCGGCCACGAGGTGGTCGGTCTGCCGTATTGTGCGCTGGTGATGCAGGTTTGTACGCTTCCTCCTCTAGTCGGGGGAGCAACTTGCATTTTGGGTAACTTTTGGAGGGGCGTTCGAGTTCATACTCTTCGGCCGCGAGGACCTCGGTCCATCTGTCGGCCAGTAGGTCTTGATCAGCTATTGCTGCTTTTTCTTTAGGCTGTTTGCCGTGGCCATTAGCCTGCGTCTGAAACGCTCTTGTTCGACGGGATCCTCAGGCACGACGAATTCGTCGTCGTCAAGGCTTGCCTCGTCTCCAGAGGGAGGTAAGTAATTATCATCCTCGACCTCTTCATCTGCCGCCCTCTCATGAGGGCTTGCTTCTGCCTCCTCCTGTGCTGGATCGTGCTGGAGGGGGTTGTCTTCGGCACTTTCTGGGGTGTTATTATCTCCTGTCCCGGAATCTTTATTCTTGCTGTGGCGGGATTTAGAGCGGCGCCGCTGATGTTGGCGCTTGGGCTGTTTCTTTAAGGAATCGGCCTCCGTTGCTTCTTCGCCGTCCCCATCTTTTGGGGTGTCCACCATATATATGTCGTATGACGAGGTGGTCTTCCAGTGTCCTATAGGCACTGGTTCTTGATAGTCTCCGGCATCGTCGTCCATACCGTCGATGTCTTCGGAGTCGTAGTCGAGTACGTCGGTTAGATCGTCGACGGTGGCTACGAAGTGGGTGGTGGGTGGGCTCTGAATTTCTTCGTCGTCCGCGTCCCAACCATCCTGGCCGTAGTTCGGCCAGGGCTCTCCGGATAGCGAGAGATGCTTCAGCGAATTTAAGATATCTCCAAAGGGTGGGTGCTGAAAGATGTCCGCAGCGGTGAATTCCATGATCGGCGCCCAGTCGGATTCGACTGGCAGGGGCGCAGGAGGTTCGGAGTCCGGCAGAGAGTCCGGCACCTCGGAGTCATGAGCTTTATGCGGGACAAGGTAAGTGTTCGGCTCCATCGCCGTAGAAGTTGCAGCTCCTGAGGCGGTGTCTAGCCATCCGTCCTCGATCTGAGCGATCGGCTCCGGACTATGGGTCGGAGCGGATTCGTGTGCGGCCTCCAAGGTGCTGTCCGGCGGCAGAGTTAGGTCGTGCCCATCGTGACAGCGCGGCACGCTCGGCTGTGGCTCAGATCCATCGAAGATCAAGTCCCCGCGGATATCGGCCGTGAAGTTTAGGCTTCCAAACCTGACCTGACGGCCAGGGGCGTAGCTTTCGATCTGCTCTAGATGGCCAAGTGAGTTGGCCCGCAGTGCGAAGCCGCCGAATACGAAGATCTGTCCGGGGAGAAAAGTCTCACCCAGGACTGCGTCGTTGTCGATTGAAGAGGCCATCAAGCCAACCGGTGACGACACAGAGGAACTCTCAATGAAAGCACCAATGTCGGTGTCAAAACCGGCGGATCTCGGGTAGGGGGTCCCGAACTGTGCGTCTAGGCGGATGGTAACAGGAGACAAGGGACACGATGTTTTACCCAGGTTCGGGCCCTCTTGATGGAGGTAAAACCCTACATCCTGCTTGATTGATATTGATATTGTGGATGTTTACAAGAGTGGATCTACCATGAGATCAAGGAGGCTAAACCCTAGAAGCTAGCCTATGGTATGATTGTAATGGTTGTTGTTGTCCTACGGACTAGAGCCATCCGTTTTATATAGACACCGGAGAGGGCTAGGGTTACATAGAGTCGGTTACAATGGTAGGAGATCTACGTATCCGTATCGCCAAGCTTGCCTTCCATGCCAAGGAAAGTCCCATCCGGACACGGGACGAAGTCTTCAATCTTGTATCTTCATAGTCTTGGAGTCCGGTCGATGATGATAGTCCGGCCGATGATAGTTCGGCCGATGATGGTACTCCGGCTATCCGGACACCCCCTAATCCGGGACTCCCTCAGTGTTCATCATCAACACACCATCTATTACCTTTTGGAGAGTGGTGTCTCCTAGATTGGTTAGGTATCACTTTGGAGCCTCCGTCAAGATTGTGGAGTTGAACCAAGGAGTTTGTAAGGGCAAGGAGATCGCCTACTTCGTGAAGATCTATCCTAGTGAAGCAAGTCCTTTGTTAGCGATGGCCATGGTGGAATAGATAAGGTTGCTTCTTCGTGGACCCTTCATGGGTGGAGCCCTCTATGGACTCGTGCAGCCATTACCCTTCGTGGGTTGAAGTCTCCATCAACGTGGATGTATGATAGCACCACCTATCGGAACCATGCCAAAAATCTCCATGTCAAGATTGCATTTGCTCCCTCCAAACTCCTCCCATTTACTTTGTTGCAAGTTGCATGCTTTACTTTCCACTTCTCATATACTCTTTGCATGCTTGCTTGAATTGTGTTAAGATTGCTTGACTTGTGTGAATTTGCTAAAATCTGCCAAGACTTAAAAATGGGAAAAGGCTAGATTTTTATTAGGTCAAGTAGTCTAATCACCCCCCCCTCTAGACATACTTTTGATCCTACATGTGGTATCAGAGCTATGGTCTCCATTTGCCTTGATTTCCATAGCTTTTGGTGATCATAGCCTTGGTTTCACAACCTAGGAGAGTATGGCGTCTAGCAAGGGAAATTACCACCGTAGAGGTCCTTACTTTGATGGTACTAATTTTGCTAGTTGGAAGCATAAGATGAAAATGCATATTCTTGGACATAACCCTGCCGTTTGGGCTATTGTGTGTATTGGCTTGCAAGGTGAATTCTTCGATGGAAGAGAACCAAACCGTGAAGCTACCGCGGAAGAGTTGAAGATGCTGCAATAAAACGCTCAAGCTTGTGATATTCTCTTCAACAGATTATGCCCCGAAGAATTCAACAAAATCATCCGTCTTGAGAATGCAAAGAAATTTGGGATACTTTGATTGATATGCATGAAGGTACCGACTCTGTCAAGGAATCCAAATTGGATGTGCTTCAAAGTGAGCTTGACAAATTCAAAATGAAGGATGGTGGAGGTGTCGCTGAAATGTACTCTAGGCTTGCTCTCATCACAAATGATATTGCCGTCTTAGGAAGTGAAGAGATGACCGATAGATTTCATCATCAAGAAGATCCTAACAGCCTTGGATGGAAAATATGATACCCTGTGCACATTGGTCCAAATGATGCCCAACTACAAAGACCTCAAGCCAACGAAAGGCATTGGAAGAATTGTTGGTCATGAGATGTCACTCAAGGATAAAGAAGAGCTTCACAACAAGTCAAGTGGTGCTTACAAAGCCTCATGTGATGCTCCTACATCATCAAGTGAGAAATAAACCTTCAATGAAGAACTGAGCCTAATGGTGAAGAACTTCAACAAATTCTACAAAAGTAGAAGCAAGGAAAGAAGATCCAAGTCAAGGTCCTACAATGACAAAAGATCTTCGAGTCATGAACGTAATTGCTACAATTGTGGAAGACCCGGACACTACTCCAATGAGTGTACGGCTCCCTACAAAAGAAGAGAAGATTCACCTAAAAGAAGAAGTAGAAGAGAAGAATCACCACCAAGAGAGAGAAGAAGTAAAGATGATCATTATGAACGAAGAACCTCCCAGAGAAGCAAGGATTCGGAAAGGAAGGACAAATCATCAAAGAGCTACACAAAACTAAGACATCAAGCTCATGTTGGTGAATGGGTATTCGGCTCCGACTCCGACCACCACTCCGAGAGAAGTTATCACTCCGACTCCGAATATACTCAAGATGAAGGTGTTGCCGGTCTAGCACTTCTGTCAACCAACTCCTACGACATATTTGACTCACCAAATGAAGGAATTGGGAGATGCTTCATGGCTAAAGGCCCCAAGGTAACACACCCCGAGTATGTTGATTTCAATAGTGACGTAGATGACTTGTTAGGTGATGATGATTTACTTGTTGACAACTCTAGTGATGAATACTATGATGAAACATCAATTAATCATGCCAAAACTAATGACAATGATAAGCATAAGATTGAGCGTCTAACTAAAGAATTAGACACTCTTAAGTTATCTCATGAAACTACTTTATAAGACCATCGAGAACTTTTAAAATCTCATGATAAGTTACGCTTCAAAAACTCAATCTTGAGCAAGAGCATGAGTTCTTAAAGGCCATCAATGATGATCTTCGAACGAAAAGTTCTTCTTATATTGCCAAGCATTTACTCTTGTCTACTTACATGACACAAGTTAAATCTAGCAACAAAAACAAAAAAGATTCTTCTTCTAGTAGTAACAATAATCATGCTAAATCCAATGTTGTTGCTTCTAGTAGTTCTCTTGATTCCACTAATGATTCTCTTAGCCAAGTTACACTTGAGCAAGAAAATATCTTATTGAAGGGAATTATAGAGAAAGGTGTTTACAAGAGCCTTTTCGGAAGTAAGCAATTTGAGGAAATTGTACACAAGTAAGGAAGGCACTGGAAGAATCAAGATGTTGGTCTTGAATGAGAGTTCAATGCCAATGGAGTTGAGTGGGAAGAATATCAATACCCTAGGACAAAGTTTGTTCCTCAAGAAGAGAAGTATGATCCTACTCCTTCCCAAGGGACACAAGCTCAAGATGATCTTCCACCACAAGACCACAAGCAAAAAGGCAAGGATAAGCTTCAAGAGGAGATTGATGCATTTGAAGAAGTTCACAAGGCCTTGGTCAAGTGGGTTCCCAAGACTACATCAAGTTCTACTTCATCAAGTACGACTACAACCCCAGGGATTCCCATCAAGATGATGTGGATCCCGAAGAAGAAGAACTACAAAGTTCTTGAGGGTGACTCCGCCAACTCACTTCACGCATATCATTTTGGCAACAACAAGTGCAAACAACTTCCACATCTTACACTAGTTCAAGGAGTCAGAAACCCTCTTGTTGGTAAGACAAGGGACAAGGTAACCTAATGCTTTCATGGACATCATCTTGTGTGTACATCATTCTATGTCTATGGATATCCTTGCTTGTTCCTTGTGGGACTAACCCATGTAGGTATTGAAAGTGCAACTCACTCCAATGGATTGCTCCGAATGATCTACATCAACATTGAGCATCCACATCTTCGACACCTACATGAAGTTATCATCGACAAAACCTAAGGTTAGTTCATCCCTCTTAAGGGGGGATATCACATCTAGGGGGAGCTTTGCTCTAAGAATTGAGCTAAAGCAACTCTAATGATGTGAACACAACAATGTGTTATGTAGAAGTGGTAACCCCACTTGTGCTTAAATGATGAGTATGACCTATGATCAAATGTTCTCATTTGACTCCTAAGTCAATATACTCATATATAGATGACCTAGTCATCGCAAAATTGCTTGATAGATGCTAGAGTGTTTGTGCATGCTTTGCCACATATTTCATTTGCCATTTTATTGTTTGAGCATGTTGGTTGCATATTTTACTCATTCGAGGACATCCATTTGTTGCTTTGTTTGTTTGGCTCTTTCTCTTTTGGCAAGTGGATGGACAGGAATGCCTAAGAACCTCCTCTAGCTATCTACGATTTTCTCGTCTCAAACTCTATTCATGCTACATCACAAAGTTTGATAAAGTCAGATTCAAACCACTCTGTGTGAGGAGCACTCGGAGTCCCCGATCCGTCATAGATTTAAACTTCCAAAACCTCTTTGTGCATTTCGGTATGACCGAGTCATCCATTTCGGTCACACCGAGTTCACTAAGTTGATTTAGGTTTTCATCACGGTGCAACCGATTTGAACATCCGGTCACACCGAGTTGCAGTAACCGCTTGCAATTCTGCATCTCGGTGCCACCGAGTTGTACCACTCAGTCACACCGACAGGGTCGGGATATATATACCCACGAGTGAGATTTTGGAAATTTCTTCAAAACCCCTCAGCCCGCGCACATCCTGCTCTGCCTCCTCGGGTCTCCAGATTGCCTCCTCGCCGTCATCGACCTCCCGCCGCTGATTTCTGTCGTCATCAACGGGAATTTGCTCCGCCGTTGCTGCCGTAGCAAACTCCCGCCGGACTAGGGTATGAGTTCGACCCCTTGTGCTCTCTTTTTACCTCCGATTCTAAGCACAAGGACAATACCATGATTAGTGCCACGTATGAAATCAAGCTATCCAGAGAAAACTTCCTTTAGCTTAGTTTGATTCGAAAATTTAGGGTTAGGCCTCCGCTGAACTCATCTCGGACCGACTGAATCGTAAAAATCGGTCTCACCGATTTGGCTTAGGCCATTGCACATGCGCTTTTCGGTCTGACCGAAAACTGCAAATCGGTGTGACCGGTTTCAATTCTCTGTGAAACGCTAGCAATCTCGGTGCCATCAAACTGTGACTCGGTCTAATAGAGTTCACTAGTTTAGGTTCCAAATGTTGCTTCGGTATCACCGAGTTTATCAATTCGATAGCTCCGAGATCATTTCAGTACAGAACTAAAACTAAGTTTTTGACTCATTTGTTTTGCAAAAATCTCTGCACTTTGTGATGCTCATCCACTTTACCTCATCTATATCTATTCACAGGGTTTGCTGTCAGTTTGGCTGCCAAGATGTCAGACCAGAGTGATAGCCAGAATAAATCTGAAGAGCAAAAGCAAATGAATGAGGGAACTAGTCCCTCAAGCAGCTATGATGAGGACAGCAGGAGCACACCAAGTAACTTGCCCAAGGCAGCCACTGGAACACGGAAAAAGAGAACCTCAGACTCTAAGAATGAGGACTATGTTGTTGTTGAGGATGAGGCCACCTCAAAGAAGAAAGTGATGAAGAAAGAGTATGGCACTTCTGCTACAACAATGCCTGGTATGAACAAGAAGGCACTAGTAAGGAGAGTCCCAATGTCAAAGCAAAGGAAAGTTCCAACAGGAGAAACCACAAAATTCACAATAGAATCAGATGATGGTGAGGCAGCTGGAGCTGGCAAGAAGAAGAAGAGGGCAAGAACCACTACTGCAAAAGTTCTTGGAAAGTCAACTATGGTAAGAGATTCAGAAGAAGAGGAAGAGGAAGACGATGTTGCACCAGCACCGAAGTCACAAAAGCTTATGGGAGATGCAATCAAGTCAGGGGCTGCTACATCTAAGCCCAAATCTGCTCCTAAAGCTGCTGCTCAAATCACCAAGTCTGCACCCAAGAGAAGCACAAGAAACATCCCAGCTGAAGAGAAGAACAAGGCCCTAGTGCGTGAAGTTGAAGAAGAAGATCCTGAAGCCCAAGTGCTAAGAAAGCTCAATCCAAAGATCCCAGACCACAATGACACGCATCCAGTGGCAGAGGACATGAACATCAGAAAGAATGCAGGTCTGAGACTTTGGAGGAAGAATGACCCTTATGCTGTGAGAAGGAGAACTGCAGTGGACTATAGGTTCCACACCAAATAACAACAAGACTTCTATGAGACCATTCTTCTTGACAAGAAGCCAATCGTCTGTGATATGAGATGGGTTGATTGGGAGTATATTAGAGAGAATGAAGATCACTTTCCAGGTGTATATGATAGCTTCAAATCTTGTGGAGTTGATAAGTTTGCTGGACAGAAGCTCACCAATTGGAATGCTGAGCTAATCATGCAATTCTATTCCACTACTCATTTCTATCCAGATGGAAGGATAGTGTGGATGTCTGAAGGGACAAGGTACCTGTCAATAGTTGACGAATGGGAAATGTTGATCAATGCTCCAGAAGACCATGAGGATGATTTGGATGTGTATGCCAAGAAGAAGAAAGACCACAAATCCATGGCAAGTATGTATAGGGCAATTCCTAATGAAGCCCTAGAAACTCATATGTCCGTCTTAGTGAAATACTTGTTGTCTGGTCTGCCTACTATCAACACCATCTTAAGGCATACTCTATTTCCAAAATCTGGAGATCATAGGATGATAAGAGGACATTCAATCAACTTGCTACATATTTTTTATGTCCGTCAAAAATTCAAGGTCATGAGTCTTATTGTAGAGACAATCAAGAGGACATCTGCTGATCAGAAAAGGTCTTGTGGGTATGCTCCACACATTCAGGTGCTCATCAACTCAAAGATGGGCACATGCACTTACTTGTTGGACAAGGAGCACTTACCTCTCAAGCCAGAATTTGAAGACAACACAGTTGTAATGGATGAGAATGAACCTTCATCAGTGCAAGCACAAGAGAAGAGATCTAAGGCAAAGGAAGAAAAAGCTGCAAAGATGCCAAGTGTTGAAGAGGCATCTCAAGTGTTCTTGAAGAGCAAACAAGATCAACTTGGATATCTGATCCAATCCACTTTGAGGATTGAGAAAGGGTTAGCCACCCTGACTCAGAATCAGGAGAGCTTGGAAAGGATCGTCGAACAAAAATTCTATGATCTTGATCTGAAAGTGACTTAGATGCAGATAGCAGTTGAGCAGCTCCAGGAGGAAGCAGAGGAGAAGAAAGGAAAGGCAACTTTAGATGCTTTTCAGTGCCCAAAGGTCAGAGGTCTGCTGTAGTGCCAGTTCCAGATACTAGAGCTACCACATCAGCACCAGCAGCTACAACTTCAGTGACACATCCAGCAGCCACTCCACTAGCTCCAGCTACATCGACAGAAGCCTTCGTCCTTGGAGTTATATCTACACCACCTCCCGAAGACCAAGCCTGAGTGACGCATAGCACTATATATGCATATTAGAACTTTTTGGTAACTTGTTGCCAAAGGGGGAGAAATATGTATAGATCATAGGCTTCGAGAGAGTGTTGCTTTTTATCTCTCTTCACTTTGTTTGGTTAAACTTTATTGTGTGCTTGTTTGATACCTTATGTCCTTGTGTGAGATACTTGTATGATCATGCGTCTGATCATATGCTACTTTAATGTTATCTCTTATATCCATATATGATCATTCACTTTGCTTGGTGATGAGTGCATGTTATTTAATTGCTATCATTTTGAGCGCACCACCAAGATGTATGTGACATGGAAGAGTAACCCATGATACTATTTGATTGTGCATTTGCATTCAAAAGCAAATCTCAAATAATGCACAAATTTAGCGGGAGCTCTTGCTTATCACATACTTCTCAAAGCGACAATGTATTTCAATCTTATTATCATTTGTTGAAGCTTTGATCTATATGTTGTCATCAATTACCAAAAAGGGGGAGATTGAAAGTGCAACTATCCCTGGATGGTTTTGGTAATTATTAACAACATATAGCTCATTGAACTATTTCTATTTCAAGATGAATATTTCAGGAAAGTTCAATGATTGGCATGGCATGGATTAGGAATGTGGACACCTCAAAATGCTAAGGACAAAGGATTGGCTCAAGCTCTAAACTCAAGACTCTACATTTTATCTTTAGTGAACCAAGATCACATTGAGTCCATAGGAAAGCGAATACTATTAAAAGGGGATGAGGTGTTGCTTAATGGCTTGCTTGCTCAAAATGCTTAGTGATATGCTCCAAAAACTCTCAACCACTTTCTCATATCCACATATGTCCCAAACCAAAAGGTCAATCTCGATCCCACCGATTTGGTCTATCCGGCGCCACCGAGTTCATTTGACATAACCACTGCCAGAAACTCTAGTCACTTAGGTCTCACCGATAGGGATCTCGGTATCTCCGAGATGGGATTGCAAACTCTATGTTTCCTTTCTGAACATTTTGGTCTAATGGAGATGAGTGATCGGTCCCACCAAGTTCGCAATGCAAACTCCCTATTTCCCTTTCATAACGTTTTGGTCTAACCGAAATGAGCGAATCGGTCCCATCGAGTTTTCCTGACCAACTCTCTGGTTAGCTTATTACCAAAGCTGGTCCCATCGAGTTTGTGTAATCGGTCTCACCGAGATTACGTTATGCCCTAACCCTAATGAAATCGGTGCCACCGAATTGACATGTCGGTCCCACCAAAATGCCTAACGGTCACATTATGAACTAAATCGGTCCGACCGAGTTTTCTGATTTGGTCCCACTGAGTTTGGTAAATTGTATGTACAGGTTAGATTTTGTGTGGAGGTTATATATGCCCCTCCACCCTTTCTTCATTCATGGAGAAAGCCATCAGAACGTGCCTACACTTCCAGCATTCATTTTGTGAGAGAGAACTACCTACTCATGTGTTGAGACCAAGATATTCCATTCCAACCACATGAATCTTGATCTCTAGCCTTTCCCAAGTTGCTTTTCGCTCAAATCATCTTTCCACCAAATCCAATCCTATGAGAGAGAGTTGAGTGTTGGGGAGACTATCATTTGAAGCACAAGAGCAAGGAGTTCATCATCAACACACATCTATTACCTTTTGGAGAGTGGTATCTCCTAGATTGGTTAGGTGTCACTTGGGAGCCTCCGTCAAGATTGTGGAGTTGAACCAAGGAGTTTGTAAGGGCAAGGAGATCGCCTACTTCGTGAAGATCTACCCTAGTGAGGCAAGTACTTCCTGAGCGATGGCCATGGTGGGATAGACGAGGTTGCTTCTTCGTGGACCCTTCATGGGTGGAGCCTTCTGTGGACTTGTCGAGCAGTTACCCTTCGTGGGTTGAAGTCTCCATCAACATGGATGTACGATAGCACCACCTATCGGAACCACGCCAAAAATCTCCGTGTCAACATTGCGTTTGCTCCCTCCAAACTCCTCCCATTTACTTTCTTGCAAGTTGCATGCTTTTATTTCCGCTACTCATATACTCTTTGCATGCTTGCTTGAATTGTGTTAAGATTGCTTGACTTGTGTGAATTTGCTAAAATCTGCCAAGACATAAAATTGGGAAAAGGCTAGATTTTTATTTGGTCAAGTAGTCTAATCACCCCCCTCTAGACATACTTTCGATCCTACAATGGTGCATAGTCAGGGAGAACACTTATACCTTGAAATTTAGTTAAGGATCATCGTATAATGCTACCGTCGTACTAAGCAAAATAAGATGCATAAAAAGATAAACATGCATTACTAGGGAAAACCCTAGCAGTAGCACTGGTTTTGTGCTCACTAGTAGCGCGGGTAGGCGCACTACTAATAAGGCACTACAGCTATTACTTAGCAGTAACGCGTGCCCGCACGCGCTACTGCTAGGACAAATAGCTGCAGCGTTTGTTCACTCCCATGCTACTGCTAATGTAACTAGTGGCAGCTTGTTTTCTCTCCATCGCTACTAGTATCCTTTTTTTATTTTTTATTTTTAGTGTATTTATGCGCCATCGTACAAATATTGGTACAATACCAGTTATGAGGTTTACATCATTATGTCCATAACAGTGTGTCAAATGAAGGTGGATTAGGTTCAAGTGGAGGCAATATGTTGTGCATGTCAAAAGTACACTACTAATCCGAACTTGATCTAGTTTGGACTAGTAGTACTTTCAATGTGCACCTCATGTTGCCTCCACTTGTATCTAATCCGCCAGCACAAGCTATTTAATCATCATCATAGTCATTACCACCAACAGTATTTATTTAATCACCACTAACACTAGCTAATAATAATCATCATAGTCATTACCACCAACACTAGCTATTTTATCATCATAGTAACAGTGTAGCACATCATCATCTTCAAACTCATTTCTAGCTAGCTAATCACTCCTACTGCTCTCTCTTAGGTAAAATAACATAAACCATGTATAGCTCTCCTCCTTGATCAAGTTGGAGAATGCAAATGAACCTGTCTCCTAATCGTGGGTAGCGCATCTGTTTGCTACCCCCTAGTACTTCTCTGCGCTCCCCCATGACATATTGGGTCCAATCTTGCACTATTAATCATCCGTCTCTAATCTTGATTGCACTAAAGTAATCTGTAGGATATCTTGGCCGTAAGGTAATAATACTCATGGTACCTTTAGTCTCGGTCCCATAAGGCACAACATTCATCGGGAGTCCCTATTGAAGAACATCATATGGTAACATACTTAGCAGTGAAGTTTAGCTTCAAAAATAATGTATGGAAAAGATGCACTGAGGACAAATAGTAAAAATCTTACCATCCTTCCTAAATAGATGTGACTGTAGTTCATTATGAACACTATTGGTCGCACGTTTTCAGTACTAACATTTCTAAATGCAGGAAGAAAATTTGTCTTGACAGTATCAAGATCTACAAGCCATGAAACATAATGACTGAGCTCCTCACAGTTGAGTTCAGCCCCGGCACAGTATATGGTCCTATCTACCAAGCGATGGACATGTTTGCTTGCACCAAAATAAGCTGACAATACAAATTAGTTGTCAACTATTTTTGAATAAACAATATCAATGACATAAATATGGTTGAGAAACTTACATAATGGTATAACTGGAGGCGTCTGCACATCGACCCAGATGTCGGTATTACCTTCAATATCATCTTCCGGAAGAATATCAAAGGTGATAACCATATCAGGCTCAAATGCATAAGTCTTGCATAGTGCTCGCCATGTTTTGCATCAAAAATAGGTGTAGTCGTCCGAATTGTATAATTTTACGTTAAAAATATAACCATGCTCGGTCTTCAAGTAAACTACCTTTACCTCCATAGTACGACTGAAACCTATGTTATCCAATACAAAAACTCTTGCATGACAGGGGATACGCTAGTAGAATAGTAAAAATAAATAAATTATAAGTTCAAGCAAATGAAGCATATGTCATGCTTAATTACGAAAAAACATGTCATTGTGACTTACTGTATCCACTTCAAAGTTCTCGTCCAGCTTGATGCTGAAGCGCCTATCATCATCTAGGAAGATTCCGTTGCACAGGCCGCGCTCGTCTTCGCAGTATTTGCAAGTACCGAAATCCTTTTCGTTATCAGACATTTCCTATGTTCATAGATGAAACATTAATTGAAAATCGATCGAATACAACTACCAGCATACTCAACACACAAATCCGGGGCACTCGATATTTCCTACATATTCTGGCACAAGTCATGCCAAAATTCACGGAAAAATCTGGCATGACCTTTGCTAAAATAGGACATATCGAGCGCCTGAAATTTGCCGAAACGGAAATGAATCAACACTCTGGCAAAACATAGGCCACTCAGAGGTGTAACCTGCAAACATGACCGGCCACTTGGGCAAGCACATATCCTATTTGAGCAACACAAGATATACATTTCAAAATATCTTATAGGACTCAAATTAGCATGCATTCAATAAGCAAAAGTAAATCATCTCATGCGTCCGTACATCGTCGAATATTATCACTAATACATCCCGAATAGTGTCATACATATAACATCACTAATACAACTAAAACCCTAGCACACGACGGGAATCGGCGCGGGCGGTGGACACCCACAGAAAAGGAACCATCACGGGATCATAGCTCTAGTGAGATCCCTGGAGAACCTGACAGGTATTGGAGAACCTGTGCTGCAACGCAAACAAGTAGCGACGGACATGCGCGTCCTCCTCACTCACACGGTGACGCACCACCTCCGCGGGGTCCTCGAGCCTCTGGACCGTCACTGGTCCACGCGACCGCCACCAAAGAAGGTTCGGGTCGACGACAGGCTAGCTCCTCACCAACCTGCTCCCCCCGGTAGGTAGCGCCTCCCAGTACCACCCCGGCGGAGCCCAGTCCCGGACATGGCCCGTCTGGTCAAGCAGGTGTCGTTCTCCGCCGACTCGATGACGAGGATGCGGGATAGGCATCGTCCACGTCGATGCGGGAAAAATTGCTTTACCTAAAACATAGCAACAAGTTCTTACTAACTAGTTCTATTAATTCAATTAGTTCTTACTAAAAATAAACTTACTATAAATAAAAATAAACTAGTACCTAATTAGTACCTAGTTCTTACTAACTACTCCCTCCGTTCCGGTTTACTCGTCGTGGTTTTAGTTCAAATTTGAACTAAAACCATGACGAGTAAATCGGAATGGAGGGAGTAATTAGTACCTAAGAACTACTGCCCTAATTACCATATAAGTATCCATTTTTTAACTAGGGTTCATACTACCTAATTAAATAGGGTTAATATTATTTGTAATTAACTAACTAGCACTAAAAATAGCCTAGGGTTCGTACTAACTAGCACTAAATAGCTAGGGTTCATACTAAGCAAACAAGAGGGATCAGAAGGGGAGAGTGCTTACAGAGGGCGGGGAGAGAGATGGGGTCGGGGGAGACGGCGGCAGCGAGGCGCGGCGAGGCGGGGTC
>NC_041385.1:735597054-735703623 GCF_002162155.2 Triticum dicoccoides
TCATGGGAGACGGCGGCGAGGCGGAGTCGGGGGAGACGACGGCGAGGCGGGGTCGGGGGAGACGGCGGCGAGACGGCGGCGAGGCGGAGGCGACGAGGGGGAGAAGAGAGAGTGGGGAATTAGGGGAGCAAGCAGAGGAGAGGGAATCAGGCCACGCGGGGGGTTAGGTGAAAATAGCTTTAACAGTAGCATGAGAAGGCAAAACACGCTGCTATTAAAATTCGTAGTAGTAGCACTGTTTCTAGAAGGGCGCTACTACTATACCTAGCACGTCGGGAACGGTGTGGCAATTATAGTAGTAGCGCATTCTGCTCCTGCCGCGCTACTGCTAAGAGGGTAACAGTAGCGTTGTTTTAGCCGACGCGCTACTACTAAGTAGCAGTAGCGCCTCATTTTAACAAGCGCTACTGGTAAGATTCTGTGTATAAGGTTTTCCATAGTAGTGATGACATGCAATCAAAATATGTGACATAATATGGCCATCATCATCTTGTGGCGCCTTCATGATCTCCATCGTCATCGGCTTGACACCTTGATCTTCATCGTAGCGTTGTTGCCATCTCGCCAACTATTGCTTCCACGACTATCGCTACCACTTAGTGATAAAGTAAAGTAATTATATGGCGATGGCATTTCATACAATAAAGCTACAACCATAAGGCTCCCTCCAGTTGCTGATAACTTATACAAAACATGATCATCTCATACAACAATTTATATCTGATCACGTCTTGACCATATCACATCACAACATGCCCTGCAAAAACAAGTTAGACGTCCTCCACTTTGTTGTTGCAAGTTTTACGTGGCTGCTACGGGCTTCTAGTAAGAACCGTTTTACCTACACATCAAAAGCACAACGATTTTTCGTTAAGTGTGTTGTTTTAACCTTCAACAAGGACCGGCCGTAGTCAAACTCGATTCAACTAAAGTTGGAGAAACAAACACCCGCCAGCCACCTGTGTGCGAAGCACGTCGGTAGAACCAGTCTCATGAACGCGGTCATGTGATGTCGGTCCGGGCTGCTTCATCCAACAATACCGCCGAGTCAAAGTACGACGTTGGTGGTAAGCAGTATGACTATTATCACACACAACTCTTTGTGTTCTACTCGTGCATATCATCTACGCATAGACCTGGCTCGGATGCCACTGTTGGGGAATGTAGCATGGAATTTCAGAAAATTTCCTACGATCATGCAAGATCTATCTAGGAGATCCATAGCAACGAGAGGGGAGTGTATGTCAATGTACCCTCATAGACCGAAAGCGGAAGCGTTAGCTTAACATGGTTGATGTAGTCGAACATCTTCGCGATCCAACTGATCAAGCACCAAACATACGGTGCGTCCGATTTCAGCACATGTTCAGCTCAATGACGTCCCTCAAACTCTTGATCTAGTAAAGGGTCGATGGAGAGTTCCGTCAGCATGACGGCATGACGACGATGTTGGTGATGTGATCCATGCAGGGCTTCGCCTAAGCAATACGACGCTATGACAGGAAGAGTAAACTGTGGAGGGGGGCCCCACACACGGCTAAGAAACAACTATTGTGCCTTTGGGGTGCCCCCTGCCCATGTATATACAGGAGGAGAGGAGGGGGCGGCTGGCCTAGAGGGGGCGCGCCAAGGGGGGCGTCCTACTAGGACTCCTAGTCCTAGTAGGATTCCCCTTTCCTTTTTGGAGAAGGGGGAAGGGGAAAGAGGTGGAGGAGAAGAAGGAAAGGTGGGCCGCGCCCCCCACCCCTAGTCCAATTTGGTTTGGGCTTGAGGGCGTGCGCCTCCACCTGGCCGCCGGCCTCCTCTTTCCACTAGGGCCCATGAAGGCCCAATAGTACCCCGGGGGGGGGGGGGTTCCGGTTACCTCCCGGTACTCTGAAACTTATCCGATACTTATTGAAACCATTCTGGTGTCTGAATGTAACCTTACAATATATTAATATTTACCTCTCAACCATTTCGAGAATCCTCATCATGTCCTCGATCTCATCTTGTACTACAAACAAACTTCGGTCACCAAAACACATAACTCATAATATAAATCGTCATGGAACGTTAACTGCGCGGACCCTGCGGGTTCGAGAAGTATGTAGCCATGACCGAGACATATCTCTGATCAATAACCAACAGCGGAACTTGGATGCTCATATTGGCTCCTACATATTCTACGAAGATCTTTATCAGCCAAACCGCATAACAACATACATCATTCCCTTTGTCATCGGTATGTTACTTGCCCGAGATTCGATCATCGGTATCATCATACCAAGTTCAATCTCGTTACCGGCAAGTCTCTTTACTCGTTTTGTAATGCATCATCCCATAACTAACTCATTGGTCACATTGCTTGCAAGGCTTATTGTGATGTGCATTACCGAGAGGGCCCAGAATACCTCTTTGATACACGGAGTGACAAATCCTGATCTTGATCTATGCCAACTCAACAAACACCTTCAGAGACACGTGTAGAGCATCTTTATAATCACCCGGTTAAATTTTCGCGTTTCATAGCACATAAAGTGTTCCTCCGATATTCGGGAGTTGCATAATCTCATAGTCGGAGGAATATGTATAAGCCATGAAGAAAGCAATAGCAATAAAAACTAAATGATCATAATGCTAAGCTAACGGATGGGTCTTGTCCATCACATCATTCTCTAATGACGTGATCCCATTCATCAAATGAAAACACATGTCTATGGTGAGGAAACTTAACCATCTTTGATTAACGAGCTAGTCAAGTAGAGACATACTAGGGACATTCTGTTTTGTCTATGTAGTCACATATGTACCAAGTTTTCGGTTAATATAATTCTAGCATGAATAATAAACATTTATCATGATATAAGGAAATAAATAATAACTTTATTATTGCCTCTAGGGCATATTTCCTTCACCGAAGTGTGGTTGGACTCGGAGGAGAGCCTCGAGGATGAGATATGGAGGAGGCAGTTGGGGGCTAGATCATGGATATCTAGCCCGTAGTAGAACATAAACCCCCCCACAAAGGGGTGCAGGGGAAATCCAAGCCCCCTAAGGAAATGGGGGAGGAATACAACCGTTTCGCCTGGCCGAGGCGTGGGGACAATCTAGCCTGCTTCGGGAACCCGATGAGCAATATTGACCGACAAGTAGCCGGCCTCGCTCAACTTCATGATGTCGCTATCGGTGACAACGGAGGCGCCCCACTTCCTGTTGCCGCCGGATCCGGCCATGACTAGAGGGGACGGAATGGGATTTGTTGTGATAACAGAGAAAAGGGGCGCTCAAGCCTTGAGGATCTACGTGAGCGGAAGGTGGAAGAAGACGTGGGATGCTGACTGTTGTAGCTCCCCCTTTATAGGTTGTTGACAGCCAAGTGTTCCTTTTTTCATGTTGGCCTCTCCACTTCCCGATATTATCACAAGGTTATGTGCGGGGTGGGAAAACGAAATCATTTATCATATCCCCTAAACGGTGGGACATGATCTCCACCTTGACGAGACGTGACAAACATGGGTCAGCCTCGAGCCGTGCTCCAAGAAATACTAACCGCTTGGCATTATGGCCGGATACGACTCTTCTTTGAAAGAGAAAAATTTGTCAAATAAAGACACTGTTTACACTTGAACGATTTTCGTTTTTTCCGTCGTTGCTAAGTAAAACTGACGTTTCAGATTCCGGACATCACCTAGCTCCGAACATAAGCGAAGCGAACCAGAGAACTCGCCCTGCAAGCCGAATACTATTAGACGAGCAGATGCCAGACACAAGCCTTGGCGTTGGAGGCTAGTTCACGGGCTACTAAGGGAGTCATGTACTAAGGGGTCCTCGGGACATTGGACCATTGGATATGGGACAGACTGGTGAAGCTGCAAAGCAACAGGAGATCTATAAAGCTGTGGTGTGTCCTCCAAGTCAAGGGTAGACATGATCTCTTTCTCCCTTATTGTAATCTATCTCCGGAAACCCTAACTGATCTGTGTCTATATAAACCGAGGGTTGTAGTCTTTAGAGACAGAGAGAGCTTCATCATTCATCTCATCACCTTTGGGTTTAGCTCATGCTGATCTCAAGGTAGACTTACCATGTAACCATATTATATAGCCAATACAATCTAGCAAGACCTAGGGTATTACCTCTAAGAGAGGGCCCGAACCTGGGTAAACATCGTGTTCATCGTTGATGACCCACAAGTGTAGGGGATCTATCGTAGTCCTTTCAATAAGTAAGAGTGTCAAACCCAACAAGGAGCACAAGGAAATGATAAGCGAATTTCAGTAAGGTTTTCTCTACAAGCACTAAACTTGTAGGTAATAGATAGTTTTGCGATAAGATAAATTGTAACAAGCAACGAAAGTAAATAAAGTGCAGCAAGGTGGCCCAATCCTTTATGTAGCAAAGGATAAGCCTGGACAATTTCTTACAATGAGGAAGGAGCTCCCGAGGACACATGGGAATTATCGTCAAGCTAGTTTTCATCACGTTCATATGATTCGCGTTTGGTACTTTGATAATTTGATATGTGGGTGGACCGGTGCTTGGGTACTGCCTTTACTTGGACAAGCATCCCACTTATGATTAACCCCTATTGAAAGCGTCTGCAACTACAAAATAAGTATTAAGGTAAACCTAACCACAACATTAAACATATGGATCCAAATCAGACCCTAACGAAGCAACGCATAAACAAGGGTTTAAGCTTCTGTCACTCTAGCAACCCATCGTCTACTTATTAATTCCCAATGCCTTCCTCTAGGCCCAAATAATGGTGAAGTGTTATGTAGTCGACGTTCACATAACACCACTAGAGGAAAAGACAACATACATATTATCAAAATATCGAACGAGTAACAAATTCACATGACTACTAATAGCAAGACTTCACCCATGTCCTAAGGAACAAACATAACTACTCATAAAGCATATTCATGTTCATAATCAGAGGGAATAATATGCATTAAGGATCTGAATATATGATCTTCCACCAAGTAAACCATTTAGCATCAACTACAAGGAGTAATCAACACTACTAGCAACCCACAGGTACCAATTTGTGGTTTTGATACAAGATTGGATACAAGAGATGAAATATGGTTTTGAGAGGAGATGGTGCTAGTGAAGATGTTGATGGAGATTGACCCCCTCCCGATGAGAGGATCGTTGGTGATGATGATGGTGATGATTTCCCCCTCTCGGAGGGAAGTTTCCCCGGCAGAACAGCTCTGCCGGAGCTCTAGATTGGTTCCACCTCGTGGCGGCGGAGTTTCGTCCCGTAAGCTTGTCCACAATTTTTTTCCAGGGTAAAAGCCCTCATATAGCAGAAGATGGACACCGGGGGGCCACCAGGGGGCCCAGGAGACAGGGGGCGCGCCCAGTAGGGGTGGGCGCGCCCCCCACCCTCCTGGCCAAGGTGTGGGCCCCCTGATGCATTTCTTTCGCTCAATAATTCTTATTTAATCCAAAAACATGTTTCGTGGAGTTTCAGGACTTTTGGAGCAGTGCTGAATAGGTTTCCAATGTTTGCTCCTTTTCCAGCCAGAATTCCAGCTGCCGGCATTTCTCCTCTTCATGGTAAACCTTGTAAAATAAGGGATAATAGCCATAAGTATTGAGATATAATGTGTAATAACTTCCCATAATGCAATAAATATTGATCTAAAAGCATGATGCAAAATGGATGTATCAACTCCCCCAAGTTTAGACCTCGCTTGTCCTCAAGCGGAAGCCGAAATCGAAAAATATGTCCATATGTTTAGAGATAGAGGTGTCGATAAAAATAAAATACGAACATGGGGGCATCATGATCATTCTTGTAACAACAATATATATAGATTTTATCATATGATTTCTTATACTCAAGTGACAATCAATTCACAATGTCAAGTATGGTTCAAAAACTTTATTGAGAACTAACAAACTATAATCTCAGTCATTGAAGCAATTGCAATTTATCATAACATCGGCAAGAGTCAACAATAGAGCCTTTCAGTAAATCCACATACTCAACTATCTTGTAGTCTTCTACAATTGCTAACACTCACACAATACTTGTGGTTATGGAGTTTCAGCCGGACACTGAGAAATATAGGGGCTTATTGTGTTGCCTCCCAACGTATTCACCATTAGGTGATGTCAACAATAATATCCCATACTAACTTACATCCAATTGGATATATATATATATATATATATATCATGATCTTTCAAACACAAGGAGCTTGCCAAAGGATAAAATGAAAAGGGAAAGGTGAAGATCACCTTGACTCAAGCATAAAGTAAAAAAATAAAGAAAAAGATAGGCCCTTCGCAGAGGGAAGCAGAGGTTGTTATGTGCATTTAGGGTTTGATGCACAAAATCTTAATGCAAAAGAACGTCACTTTATATTGCCCCTTGTATGTGGACCTTTATTATGCAGTCCGTCGCTTTTATTGCTTCCACAACAAGATCGTACAAAGCTTATTTTCTCTGCACTAATATGTCATACATATTTACATAGCAATTTTTATTGCCTGCAACATGACAACTTACTTGAAGGATCTTACTCAATCAATAGGTAGGTATAGTAGACTCTCATGGCAAAACTGGGTTTAAGGATATTTGGAAGCACTAGTAGTATCTCTACTTGGTGCAAGGAATTTGGCTAGCATGAGGGGGAAAGGCAAGCTCAACATGTTTGGAAGGTTAATGACAATATACTTTAACTGGGATGTGAGAAAACATAAACCATTACGTTGTCTTCCTTGTCCAACGTCAACTCTTTTAGCATGTCATACTTAATGAGTGCTCCCAATCATAAAAGATGTTCAAGATAATATATTTATATGTGAACCTCTCTTTCCTTATCACTTCCTATTAATTGCAACGATGACCAAAACTACGTTTATCAACTCTCGAAAACTTTTATGCTTCATACTTTCTTTGTGTGAAGTCATTACTAATCATAAGATCAATATGAACTCTTTTATTCTTTTTACTTTCTCGAGATCATAGCAAGATAGCAAAGCCCTTGACTCAACACTAATATTTATTATAGATAGCTCACGGACTCGAATACATAAAGAGATCACAAAGCGAAACTCAAACTACTTGATATCAAAACTTAAATTTACTAAATCAAGATACTACTAAAAGGATCGAACTAAATAAAACGGTAAAGGTAGGAGTATGATGGTGATACGATACCGGTGCACCTCCCCCAAGCTTGGCAGTTGCCAAGGGAAGTGCCCATACCCATGTGATTATGTCCTCGGAGGTGGTGAAGTAGGAGTTGTTAATGATGTAGGCTTGTCGTCCGTCTTCCAAGGCATAGGCTCACCGTCATAGAAGGATGATTGAGTCTCCAGGATCCTTAAATCTGCAGCCAAACTCATCCTCTTGAATCTATATTCATACTCATAGTTCTTGTTTTGCAGGTCATAGATCTGGGCTTGGAGGTGCTCGATTTTCTCTTGAAGCTTGAAGATGGTCTCCCCAATGACTTTGGCATCCAGCTTATGGTTGTTGGTGAACTCCGTGATCATCATCTGGTTGGCGTTGAGTCCACGCTCCACCATCCCTTGGGACCTGAAAACTTGTTGCTCCACGGCTTCGAGCTTTGTCTCCATGCTTCCAGTACGCCTTGGTCCCTCCACATCGCGGATGTGCAGCACCCCCTCACGCATCTCAATGGTTTGAGGGTGTTGCAGCACCTCCACGAGATAGGGGTTGATAACCCTCTTGAAAAACTTGTCCTTGGGAGTGCTTGGAGATGACATGATGCTCTAAATCTGAAACAGAAACAGCTCGAAACGAAAACAAAGGATATTTGCGTGATACGGTGGTCAAAATCTTCAATAGTATATATAATGAATTTTTACCGACCAAAATACGTAACGTGCAAGAAAACAGAGTCCGGGAGGCACATGAGGTGTTCACGAGACAGGGGGCGCACCCAGTAAGGGTGGGCGCGCCCTCCACTATCGTGGGGGCCTCGTGTCCCTCCCGGACTACTTCTTTCTTCCTAAATTCTTAAATATTCCAAAACTGATAAAAATTGCCATTGGAGTTGTCTTGAGTCGGTTTACTTACCATACCACATACCTATTCTTTTTCGGAGTCTGGAACGTTTTGGAAAGTGCCCCTTATGTATTCCTCCGGGGTTACAGTTTCAATAATATTAGTTTCAACATTAATGGGATTACCTGAAATATAATGTTTAATTCTTTGACCATTTACGACCCTCGGACTTGTGCCTTCGAAGTTGTTGATTTTTATGGCACCAGAACGATAGACCTCCTCAATAACGTAAGGACCTTCCCATTTAGAGAGAAGTATTCCTTTAAAAAATCTTAAATGAGAGTTGAATAATAACACATAATCTCCTACGTTAAACTCACACTTTTGTATCCTTTTGTCATGCCAGCGTTTGACTTTTTCTTTGAATAGCTTGGCATTCTCATAGGCTTGGGTCCTCCATTCATCAAGTGAGCTAATATCAAACAACCTCTTCTCACCAGAAGGTTTGAAGTCATAGTTGAGCTCTTTAATAGCCCAATATGCTTTATGTTCAAGTTCTAGAGGTAAATGACAAGCTTTTCCATAAACCATCTTATAAGGAGACATACCCATAGGATTTTTGTAAGGCCCATAACGCATCATCAAGTTTTTTGGACCAATTCTTTCTAGATCTATTGATAGTCTTTTACAAAATTAATTTGACCTCTCTATTGCTCAACTCTACTTGACCACTAGACTGCGGATGATAAGGAGATGCGATTCTATGATTAACATCGTACTTAGCAAGCATCTTACGGAAAGCACCATGAATAAAATGTGAACCGCCATCAGTCGTAAGATATCTAGGGACTCCAAACCTCGAAAAAATAACTTCTTTAAGCATTTTAATAGAGGTGTTATGATCAGCACTACTAGTTGGAATAGCTTCTACCCACTTAGTAACGTAATCAACAGCAACTAAAATATGTGTATAACCATTAGAGGCAGGAAAAGGTCCCATATAATCAAAGCCCCAAACATCAAATGGTTCAATAACAAGAGAGTAATTCATAGGCATTTCTTGACGTCTACTAATATTACCAATTCTTTGACATTCATCACAAGATAAGACAAACTTACGAGCATCTTTGAAGAGAGTAGGCCAATAAAAACCAGATTGCAGTACCTTGTGTGCAGTTCTATCTCTAGCGTGGTGTCCTCCATATGATTCAGAGTGACACTTGCGTAGGATCTGTTCCTATTCATGCTCAGGCACACAACGTCTAATAACACCATCTACTCCTTCTTTATAAAGGTGTGAGTCATCCCAGAAGTAATGCCTTAAATCATAAAAGAACTTTTTCTTTTGCTGGTATGTGAAACTAGGAGGTATAAATTTAGCAACAATGTAATTAGCATAATCAGCATACCAGGGAGTAGTATGAGAAGCATTAATGACCGCTAGTTGTTCATCAGGAAAGCTATCATCAATAGGCAGTGGGTCATCAAGAACATTCTCGAACCTAGATAAGTTGTCTGCAATGGGGTTCTCAGCCCCCTTTCTATCAATAATATGCAAATCAAATTCTTGGAGCAGGAGAACCCATATAATGAGTCTAGGCTTAGCGTCTTTCTTTTCCATAAGATATTTAATAGCAGCATGATCAGTGTGAATAGTAACTTTGGAATCAACAATATAAGGTCTAAATTTTCACATGAAAATACAACTGCTAAGAATTCTTTTTCAGTAGTAGCATAATTTGTTTGGGCAGTATCAAGAGTCTTACTAGCATACTGGATAACATTCAATTTCTTATCAACTCTTTGCCCTAGAACAGCACCTACAGCATAATCACCAGCATCACACATAATTTAAAAAGGTAAATTCCAATCAGGTGGCTGAACAATAGGTGAGGTGATCAAAGCTTTCTTAAGTATTTCAAATGCTTCTACACAATCATCATCAAAGACAAAAGGAATATCTTTTTGCAATAAATTAGTCAGAGACCTAGAGATCTTAGAAAAGTCCTTAATGAACCTCCTATAAAAACCGGCATGACCAAGGAAACTTCTTATACCTTTTATGTCCTTGGGACATGGCATCTTTTCAATAGCATCAACTTTGGCTTTGTCAACTTCAATACCTCTCTCGGAAATCTTATGCCCCAAGACAATGCCTTCATTAACCATAAAGTGAAACTTTTCCCAATTCAGGACGAGACTAGTGTCTTCGCATCTCTGCAAAACTCGATCAAGGTTGCTCAAACAATCATCAAAAGAGGATCCATAAACGGAGAAGTCATCCATGAATACCTCACAAATCTTTTAACAAAAATCAGATAATATAGCCATCATGCATCTTTGAAAGGTAGCAGGTGCATTACATAAACCAAAAGGCATACGTCTATAAGCAAAAGTACCAAAAGGGCAAGTAAAATTAGTTTTTGATTGATCCCCCGCTGACACAGGTATTTGAGAGAAACCAGAATAACCATCTAGAAAGCAGAAGTGTGTGTGTTTGGATAGTCTTTCTAGCATTTGATCAATAAAAGGTAAAGGGTAATGATCTTTCTTAGTAGCTTGATTTAATTTACGGAAATCAATTACCATCCTATAACCTGTAATAATTCTTTGCAGGATCAATTCATCTTTATCATTAGGAACGACAGTAATACCTCCCTTTTTAGGAACACAATGGACAGGACTTACCCATTCACTATCAGCAACGGGATGAATTATACCTGCCTCAAGGAGCTTTACTATCTCCTTTCTTACCACTTCTTTCATCTTGGGATTCAATCATCGTTGAGGATCTCTGACCGGTTTGGCACCTTCCTCCAATTTAATTTTGTGTTGGCATAAGGTGGGACTAATGCCCTTAAGATCATCCAGAGTGTATCCAGTAGCAGCGCGGTACTTCTTCAGAGTTTTCAGCAATCTTTCTTCTTCTTGCTCTGAAAGGTTAGCGCTAATAATAATAGGATATATTTTCTTTTCATCAAGATAAGCATACTTAAGATTATCAGGTAATGGTTTGAGTTCAAACATGGGATCGCCCTTGGGTGGAGCGGGATCCTCAAGAATTTCAACGGGAAGGTTATGTTTCAGCAAAGGTTCCTGTTTAAGGAATACTTCATCTATTTCCCTTCTTTCCTTCATAAACATATCATTTTCATGGTCTAGCAAATATTGTTCTAACGGATCAGTAGGAGGCACGGCAATAGAAGCAAGACCAATAATCTCATCCTTACTAGGTGATTCTCTATCACGGGGTTGTCTACAAAATTTAGCAAAATTGAACTCATGTTTCATATCCCCTAAGCCAATTTCAACAATATCCTTTTCACGGTCAATCTTAGCTTTAACAGTATTCAAGAAGGGTCTACCAAAAATAATGGGACAAAAGTCATCTTGTGGGGAACCAAGAACAAGAAAATCAGCAGGATATTTAACCTTCCCACACAAGACTTCAACATCTCTAACAATCCCAAATGGCTTAATGGTATCCCTATTAGCAAGCTTAATAGTAACATCAATGTCTTATAATTCAACGGGTGCAATTTCGTGCATAATTTCTTTATATAAATCATAGTGTATTGCACTAGCACTGGCACCCATATCACATAAGCCATGATAACAATGATCTCCTATTTTAACAGAAATAACAGGCATGCCTACGACAGGTCTATGTATCTTAGTATCTGGTCTAGCAATATTAGCAGTCTCACCACAAAAATAAATAACATGCCCATCTAAATCATCGTCCAGGAGATCTTTAACCATAGCAATACTAGGTTCAACTTTGATTTGCTCAGGAGGTGTATAAGTCCTAGTATTACTCTTACGAACAATAGTTGATGTTCTAGCATGATACTTTATCCTAATAGGGAAAGGAGGTTTCTCAACATAAGTAGTACGAACAATAGGATCACTATAGGTGATAGTCTTTTCTTCAACTGTAATAGGTGCAATTACTTTCACTTCAATAGGAGGATTATATTTAAACCATTTCTCCTTAGGGAGATCAACGTGAGTAGCAAAAGATTCACAGAAAGAAGCTACTATCTCAGAGTCAAGTCCATATTTAGCGCTAATTCCACGAAAAGCATCGGTATCCAAAAAAGATTTAACACAATCGAACTTAGGTGTCATACCTGACTCCTTACCATCGTCGGAACCCCAATCTTCAGAGTTGTGTTTAATTATTTCCAATAAGTCCCACTTGAAATCAATAGTCTTCAGCATATAAGAACCAGCACAGGAAGTATCAAGCAGGTTGCGATCATTGAGAGAAAGTCGAGCATAAATTTTTTGAATAATCATTTCTCGAGAGAGCTCATGATTGGGGCATGAATATAACATTGACTTAAGCCTCCCCCAAGCTTGAGCGATGCTTTCTCCTTCGCGAGGCCAGAAATTATATATGTAATTACGATCGCGATGAACAAGATGCATAGGATAGAACTTCTGGTGAAATTCCAACTTCAATCGCTTATAATTCCAAGATCTCGTATCATCACATAGCCTATACCATGTCAATGCATCTCCCTTCAAAGATAAAGGGAAGACCTTCCTTTTGACAACATCATCGGGAATACCTGCAAGGTTAAATAATCCACAAACTTCATCCACAAAGATAAGGTGTAAATCGGGATGCAATGTTCCATCTCCTGTAAATGGATTAGCTAGCAGTTTCTCTATCATACCCGAAGGAATCTCAAAGTAAATATTTTCAAAAAGTTCAGTAGGTTGAGGCGAAACTCTTTTCTCTTCTGGTAGGGGTGAAGATACCCCGAACAAGCCCCTCAAAGGATTAGTTTCCATAGTGTAACAGAAAATTTCAGCACACTATATAAATGTTTCCTTACCAAGTTCCACTCACCAAAAGTGCTACACTCCCCGACAACGGCGCCAGAAAAGAGTCTTGATGACCCACAAGTGTAGGGGATCTATCATAGTCCCTTCGATAAGTAAGAGTGTCGAACCCAATGAGGAGCAGAAGGAAATGATAAGAGGTTTTCAGTAAAGTTTTCTCTGCAAGCACTGAAATTGTAGGTAATAGATAGTTTTGCGATAAGATAAATTGTAACAAGTAACAAGCAATGAAAGTAAATAAAGTGCAGTAAGGTGGACCAATCCTTTATGTAGCAAAGTATAAGCCTGGACAATTTCTTATAATGAGGAAGGAGCTCCCGAGGACACATGGGAATTATCGTCAAGCTAATTTTCATCACGTTCATATGATTCGCGTTCGGTACTTTGATAATTTGATATGTGGGTGGACCGGTGCTTGGGTACTGCCCTTACTTGGACAAGCATCCCACTTATGATTAACCCCTATTCCAAGTGTTCGCAACTACAAAAGAAGTATAAAAGTAAACCTAACCACAACATTAAACATATGGATCCAAATCAGCCCCTAACGAAGCAACGCATAAACTATGGTTTAAGCTTGTGTCACTCTAGCAACCCATCATATACTTATTACTTCCCAATGCCTTCCTCTAGGCCCAAATAACGGTGAAGTGTCATGTAGTCGACGTTCACATAACACCACTAGAGGAAAAGACAACATACATCTTATCAAAATATCGAACGAATACCAAATTCACATGACTACTAATAGCAAGACTTCACCCATGTCCTCAGGAACAAACGCAACTACTCACAAAGCATATTCATGTTCATAATCAGAGGGCTAATAATATGCATTAAGGATCTGAACTTATGATCTTCCACCAAGTAAACCAATTAGCATCAACTACAAGGATTAATCAACACTACTAGCAACCCACAGGTACCAATTTGTGGTTTTGATACAAGATTGGATACAAGAGATGAACTAGGGTTTTGAGAGGAGATGGTGCTAGTGAAGATGTTGATGGAGATTGATCCCCTCCCGATGAGAGGATCGTTGGTGATGATGATGGTGATGGTTTCCCCCTCCCGGAGGGAAGTTTCCCCGACAGAACAGCTCTGCCTGAGCTCTAGATTGGTTCCACCAAGATTCCGCCTCGTGGCGGCAGAGTTTCGTCCCGTAAGCTTGTCCATCATTTTTTCCAGGGTAAAAGCCCTCATATAGAAGAAGATGGACACCGGGGGCCCACCAGGCACTACTAGGGAAAAGCCTAGCAGCAGCGCGTGTTTTAGGCCTATCAGTAGCGCGGGCAGGAGCGCTACTGATAAGGCGCTACAGCTAAAGCTGAGCAATAGCATGCCTAGACCCATGCTATTGCTAAATTGACTTAGTAGTAGCGCTTCTCCAGAAGAGTGCTACAGGTAATTAGTAGTAGCGCTTCTCCTTGCCCGCGCTACTACTATTATTTAGTATTTTATTTCTTTTTTATTTCATGTTGTATTCAAACACCTTTACACAAGTTTTCATACAACAGGAATTTAGAGATTGTTTTTACATCATAATGAGTTATTACATCACGGGATGAAAGAACCGTGGACTAGTTTCAAGTGGATGTCCATCCACTTGAAACTAATCCGCGGTTCTTTCACCCAATGATATAATAATATCATCATCATCATATCATTAACAACTTATCATCATAATACATCATTGTCATATAACACCTCCTCAAGATCATCGTTTTCATCAATGACATCACATAGCAAATTGGTCACTAGTCGTAATCACAAGTACTCCTCATTATCAACTCTAACACATTACCACATAATCAACATATTGTACCTCATAGGACCTACTACATTCGATTAAGACCTACTACATTTTCTAAGGTAAAATAGCAAAAAACAAGATAGCCCCTGACTCTCCATTATGGAGAATGGAGATTAGCCTGTCTCCAATTCTTGCCTTTTGCTGAATGTTACTTCCAAGAACCTCCTTGCGAATGTCCATACATTTCTTCCATTCTTTGATGAACATGTGTTCACCGGTTTTAGAAATCCGATATGCACAGGTGAGCTCCCTAGATTTACCTGGTAGTATGTTCAGAACTGTAAAGCGGCCATTTAGATACATCAGATGAGGCACGCAATCCATCGGGAGTTTCAGTTGAAAAACATAGTAATAACTTCGTAGTTAGCAATGATGTACTAGTTTTAGAAGTATGCAAAAGATGCACGGATGTCGTAATAGTAAAAAATGTTACCAGGGTATCTCCAGAGAAGTTACCGTGGTTCAACACGTGCACTAGTGGCACGTATTCACCATAATTTGGAGGAGTTCGATAATAGTTATTGTAATCCTGAAGAAGAGTACAAAATGCGATCAGATGATTTTTCTCCTTATAAGTTAATTCGGAGCCATCGGTGTAGTGGGTTTTGTCTACCATCTTCCGCACAGTCTTTGAAGAATCAAATAAAGTTGTCAATGGAAATAAGTTGTCAACTATTTTGAAATAAACAATATAAATTAGTTAATAACTATGTTTGAGAAACTCACATAGTGGTACAATCGGAAGCGTATCAACAAGGACCCAAATGTCCATATTGTCTTGCTCGATGTCAGGATCACCTAAGATCCATGGTGACAATCATACCCTCATAAAAACCATACATTTTGCAAAGTGCTTCCCAATTTTGGCAACCAAAATGGGTTACGCTCTGAGCATTGCACAGATTTACTTCAAAATCCATATCATGATGGGTCCTTAGGTGTATTTTCTTTGTTTCAAAATTTTCATGGTCTTCAAAACCCATCCTCTCCAAGACATAGCGTCTTGCATGGCATGGGATAAGCTAGTCGAATTGTAAAAGATGAAAATTAGACGATGAAATAGTTGAAGTCATGCTTAATTATGAAAAAAACACTTGTCGTTGTTGCGTACCGTTTCAACATCGGAGGTCTCCTTGAGCTTAATGCTGAAGCGCCGATCTTCATCCAGCTCAACGAACCTGTCGCACATACCTCGATCGTCATGGCACTAGCTGCACTCCCCCGGGAGACTGTCGTCGTCCGAGTACGACATTTTCTACGTTCATAATTCAAAGATTAAACTTGTACATATTCTAGCACAAGTCATGCCAGAATTCACGAAAAAATCCGGCATGACCTTTGCTAAAAAGGACATATCGAGCGCCTGAAATTTGCTGGAATGGAAATTAATAAACACTCCGGCAAAACACATAGGCCACGAGAATTACGAGTTCTGATAGGGCGTAACCACATAGCCGCAACAGCTCCTAGGTGACTCCCTCTCCTAGGCGACTCCCTCTCCTAGGCGACTCCGCCGGCGGCCACTCCGGCCCCGGTGGCCACCTCCACTGCCCCTGTCACTGGCCACTCCGGCGGTGACAGCCACCCACCCCTCATGGAGAGTCTTCTCCATTGGGATTTCTCCCCTGGTCTGGCGATTGAATCTCAGGTACGTGACAAGTTCCAATCTACGATGCACTTCTCACCGGCCAACCCCAGATCTGCCAAGGAATTCTTTCTCGTGGTTTCTTTCTCCTCGGCATCCTTCCCTCTTACAGAAGAATCTGTGGCCCTTGCCCTGCAATCTTGTATTGGAGGAATTAGTTTGGGGTTTAGGGTTTTGAGGTTAAGTGATCGTCGCTTTTTTTGGATCATGATACGCATATTCGATTGGGGGATTTTATTCTCAATCAGAAGGATTTCCTGCATAGTGCTCGCACTTCTTTTCATGGCCCCCAATTCAAGGAATCATATTGGCAGTCTCTCCCGGATGAAAAGTTATTTCATATTATGGATGGTTGGCAAGCTGGGTATTCGGATAATGAGGTTAAAGCTATGGTGCAAATCAAAGATGTGCCTACTCAGGACTATATTGATGCCAGGCTGCTGAAATGTTTGAAATGCTTTCGACATGGTCATTTGGTTGGAGATTGCCCAGGTAAATTTTATCAAAGATGCATCAAACTGATACATGAGTGCACCTGCCATGTGACATGTTCGATGGAGGCTGCATGCATGATGGGCCGTAACACTGCGTGAACTGCATGCTGTAGAAATGACCACCAAGTTAACCAATGTCCTAGCCTTATTAGATGTGATTCGTGTGGCTCTCTGGGTCACAAAGCCCATGGGCAGCAGCACCAGCAACATTGGCCCAAGTTCAAATGGCAGCCCATACCCGCCTCGGGTAGTTTTGGGATTAATGATTTGGATGGGAGTTTTTTGACTTGTTCCCAAAAACAAAATCATGGAAATCGTAACGCTCTGGAATATAATCGGAGTTCAGTTTGGCAACTGAAACAGAAAATCCCACCACGTGTTGACGTGGCAACTTCTCATTGCATGCCGATACGCCTCCCCCCTGCTTCAGCTGTCAACTCCATCGCCTGGGGGACCCAATCCCGTCCAGTCTCCTCTGTTTCCAAAACCACCTCTGCCTCTTCCAAACTCGCTCCGCCATCGCCATCCAAGAACTCTGCTGCACCGACGACCAACTCCGGTAACAAGATGGCAAACTTTCCGGTCAGGCCGTTCGCGTTCGCTCCGCTCGGTGCCAACATTGAGAGGGGGCCAGATCATCGGCTGCAGAGGAGTGTCATGGTGGTGGATGACCCTCCATTAAACCATGACAGGTACGCTATCATCTCGATTCAGCCTCCTCCTCCCGATCATCAGAAGAGATTTTGGTTGGAAGAGATTTGCCGCATCATTAGGGAGGATTTGGAGTATCAGATTTCAGATGAGTTTATTTATCCATTTGGCATTGGTTGCTTTGCTTTTGAAGATATGCAATGCAGAGATGAGGCCATTAGAGAAGGTCCTCATGCTATAGATGATGACTCTTATTTCACCCTCACTCCCCATGATGAAGGCATCAATATGAGGATGCCCGCTTTTCAGTATGAAGTTTGGGACATGATGTTAGCTTTTCCGATGGATTACATGACAGAGCACTATGTGCATAAGGCTGTATCTAATTTTGGGAAGTTAATAGTTTGGCCGAGGCCCAATGAGAACAAAGCCAGGGTCTTAGTTAAGTGCCACATTAAGGATATAGCGCAGGTACCACACAGTCTGGTAGTGTCTAGAGTTGGCATGCTCCCAGGATCGGGCCATTCTTGGTCAGTACCAGTTTATGTTATGAATGGCAGAGATTACCGTGCCTGGGTTGGTTGACAATGAGGATGTTCCACCCCTCCTCAATGCATCCCCCACCCTTATCAGCTCCCTTATTATACTCTGATGCAGCAAGCCAGGATAAATGATATGGAGGCCCAGCAGGCGGCCAATGAGCAGATGTGGAATGCTGCTGGACACGTGCAAGAAGAAGTTTAGGAAAATGGTTGGGCTGCTTGGCCGTTAGTCCCACATCCTTACACTGGGTTCAGTTTCAGGACGTTCTTTGAGTATGATGGTCCCTCCCTCATGGATGGAGTGCACCAAGAGCATAACATTGTGGACAATCTGTCAAATGTCTGGTCGGAATTCTCTCAGGTTGAAGAATTGGCTGACAATTTTATCAGTGGGGTCACTTCGGCATAGTTTGCGTTTATCCGGGCTGGGGGTGAATCTATCTCCTTCCTGATAACTGCACACGTTGAACTGCTGCGGTGGATTGGAGGCATGCTCAAAAGGATCTATACAAAGACGCTACCTCCTGCTGTCCACCCTGAAGGAGCTTATTTGCCACTCAATCCTTTTACTTTCCTGCAGCAGCAGCTACATGGGATTGCTAGTGCTCTGATGGACTCTATTTCTCCTGAAGTTGATGTGCTTGGCCACATTTTCAGTTCTTCCTTTGAGGGTATCATCATTGATGAATGCTGCAGCGACATTGTGGCAGTTTCTGTTTCTGTTGAAACCTCTTCTGCTGATGAGCAGAACATGCAGAGATCTTGTTCTGTTGCTGATCACATTAGCTCTTTGCTGTCTAATGAGCCTGCACATGTGGACACCATTCTGTTGCGCCGGAGTGCGCTCTCTAACAAGTATGATGGGTTTAAATTGCCGCCGATGTCTGATAGGAAACTGGTGCAGTCCAAAGTGAAGCCACGCAAAGTTCCTCAAGTGCAATGCTCTTCTTCTGCTACTGTGCCATGTGACAAGGTACATAGTGAGATCCCCCCTCCCACACCTATTGCTACCATACAATCTATTGGTACTAATATGTGTGGCTTGCGCCCAAATCAGTTAAGCAAGCAGAAACTGCTCGCGTCCTTGGCGGCGCAGGAGCGTGACGATCTCAAGGCTGATGCATAAGGCGTGGAAGGTGTTGTGCTGGAACATGCGGGGGATTAACTCCGACCAGAAACTTTTGGTGTTGCGTAATGCAATTGATAGTACTGATTGTTCTGTTATCTGTCTTCAAGAAACTAAGCGTGCCTCTTTTGATAAGTCTTCTGTAAGAACTTTCTGTCCAAAACGGTTCGATAAATTTGAGGTTGTGCCCTATCAAGGGGCCTCTGGGGGCCTGATCACTTTATGGGATAGTTCGATCTTTATTGGAGATCTTATCTGCTCTGAATCTTTTGCTTTGGGCATTAAGTTTACTTCGCTGCAAACTGCCAAATCGTGGAACTTGTTTAATATATATGGCCCATGTGATGGTCCTGTTAGGACAACCTTTACCTCCTGGCTGTTTGATCTTGATATTCTAGACAATGAGGACTAGTTGTTATGTGGAGATTTCAACTATATCAGGGCCCCGGATAATCGCAACAAGCCAAGCAGGAATGCTAATGACATGTTAACTTTCAATGATTTGATCCAATCACAAGCCCTAGTAGAATTGCCGATTAAAGGGAGGAGGTTTACGTGGAGTAACATGCAGACATATCCACTCCTAGAGCAGCTTGATTGGTTCTTCACCTCGGCCAATTGGACCTCTAGTTACCCCAACACGACAGTTGCACCTCTCCCAAAACTGGTCTCGGATCATGTGCCGTGTGTGATCTCAATTGAGACTTCTGTCCCTAAGTCTAAAATCTTTCGTTTTGAAAACTTCTGGATATCACACCCTGGGTTCTTTAAAGTTGTGGAATCCACTTGGGACAAAAGTTGTTTTGCACATAACTTGGCTACCATGTTGTGCAAAAAATTTAAACACCTGAGATATGCACTTAAGAAGTGGAGCAAGAAGATCTCCATACTGAATCTGTGTATTGATAACTCCAATTGGGCTCTTCTTGAATTGGATGGGATTGAGGATTTGAGGCCTCTCACAATCCTAGAGAAGAACTTCCGTGTTATCCTTAAGGAACATTTGGTTGTTCTCCTTGGTTATAAACGAGAATACTGGAGGAAGAGGTACACGGTTAGATGGTTCCAGTGTGGGGGGGACAACACTAAGTTCTTTCACTCCGCAGCGAGTGAGCGTTTCAGAAGAAACTCGATCGCCTCTCTGAAACTATCTGATGGATTGATTGTTTCTGATCATGCAGGGAAAGCGCTTGAGCTTTATCAGACATACAAAAACAGGTTGGGCAGGGCGGAACCACATGACATGAAGTTTGATCTGACTCGGCTATTTAAAAAAGTGGAGGGGCTCGATGTTCCGACAAAACCCTTTACACATGAGGAGATCGATAAAGTAGTCCAAGAAATGCCACCAGACCGTGCGCCTGGGCCAGATGGTTTTAATGGGTGTTTTTTAAAATCCTGCTGGCACATCATAAAGCATGACTTTTACACCCTTTGTGCCGATTTCTATGATGGAAAGCTGGATCTACAGAGCCTAAACTCGGGGTTTATCACCTTAATCCCGAAGTCCTACTCGCCTGAGACTGCAAATGATTATAGGCCCATCACCCTCCTGAACTGCTGTTTGAAGTTGATAACCAAACTCCTGGCTAATCGGTTGCAGAAAGTAATTCTCAAAATCATCCATAAAAACCAGTATGGTTTTCTTAAAGGGAGATCGATATAGGATTGCCTAGCTTGGGCTTTCGAATACATTCACCAGTGTCAAGCTTCGGGTCATGCTTGCTGTCTGCTCAAGTTAGACTTTGCCAAAGCTTTTGACACAATTTAGCATGAACCTATGATTGAGATCATGAGGCATATGGGCTTTGATGAGAGATGGATTGGATGGATCAGAAGTATTTTCTCCATGGGTACTTCCTCCGTGTTGCTCAATGGTACCCCGAGGAAGCAATTCGCCTGTCTGTGTGGAGTGAGACAAGGAGATCCGCTCTCGCCTCTAATTTTCGTTCTCGCTGCAGACCTCTTGCAAGCAGCGATCAACGAAGCCTGCAGAGCTGGGCAACTACACCTGCCGATTCCATCACACGATAACAACTACCCAGTTATTCAGTATGCCGACGACACGATCCTGGTGTTCCTGGCTTGCCCGAATCAAGCCCGAGTCCTCAAAAAATACTGTTGGACTACGCAACGTCGGTTGGTCTGAAAATCAATTTCCACAAATCAACAATTGTCCCAATCAACCTAGAGTCGGTGGCGACGGCTGAATTGGCAGAGATTTTTGGGTGCGTCGTTGGACAAATGCCATTCACGTATCTAGCATTGCCTATGGGGACAACCCGTCCCACAGTTACGAATTTGTTGCCCATGGTCACCGCAGTGCAGAGAAAAATTCCAGCAGCAGTTTCCTTGCTTGATTATGGCTCCAAGATGACTCTTCTGAACTCAATTGTGACCTCGCTCGCGATATACGCAATGTTTTCCATCAAGTTAAACCCCAGGATCGTTGAACACCTAGACAAACTCCGAAGATCCTGTCTGTGGCTGAGGAAAATAGAGGACGGCACCAAAGGCAACTCCCTCGCAGCTTGGGACATGGTTTGCAGGCCAAAAAACAAGGGAGGCTTGGGAATCATAAACCTCAAAATTCAGAATCAGGGGTTGTTATTGAAACAACTTCATAAATTCTACAACAAGCGGATGTTCCATGGGTTCAGCTTGTCTGGAATTCGTATTACAACCATCAAACCCCACATGCAATGGACCCTTGTGGCTCGTTCTGGTGGAAAGATCTCATGACATGCAGTTGTTTGATATCTACAGAGGGGTTACCAGGGCGTCTGTTGGGTCGGGTGGCTCGATCCTCTTTTGGAAGGATAAGTGGAAAGATGGCCTACTCCAGGACACATTCCCGAGAGCTTTTTCCTTTGCCAGGGATCCAGATATGTCAGTCCAGTCCCTACTTTCCTCGGTGAGGTTAGGAGATGTGTTTCACCTCCCCCTCTCGATGGAAGCTCGGCTTGAGGTGACCAATTTGCAACTAGCCACGCCGGATGTGTCTCTGACTGTCAGGGATGATACACGAAAATGTGTGTGGGGAGGAAGTGATTTTAAAGCCACAAAATTTTATGAACATTGCTTCAGGGATATGCAGGTGGACGAGGCCTTTTGCTGGATTTGGAAGACCAAATGTAGCATGCAATGGAAAATGTTCGCGTGGCTACTGCTGGCTGATCGTTTGAACACCAGAAATATGATGAGAAGGAGACACTATAAAATCCAGAATGACGATTATACCTGCTTACTCTGTCAAAACCCACCTGAAGAGGACGTTGCTCACCTCTTCTTTAAGTGTCCTTTCAGTAAAAGATGTTGGGACAGTATTGGGATTCATTGGCTAGTTGGGGACTGTAGGCTCACATTATTGCACGCTGGTAAAAACTCTTGGAATGGACACATGTTCATGGAGGTGTTCACGATGGCGGCCTGGGGGATCTGGAAGGAAAGGAATGATAAACACTTCAGAGGGATCCAGCCGTCCTTTACATCCTGGAAGAACAGATTCAAGCATGATTTAGCTCTATTGGTCCATACAGCCAAGCAAGAGTATGCTCCTTATATCCTGTCACTAGTAGCTGCCTTGTACTTAGGGGGATATCACCTTCTGTAACTCTTCTTCTCACCCCTCCCCCCTTTTTCATGTAGTAGTGACTTATGTAGTAGGGTTGTAAGCTGACTGGACAGGACTGTTGGGACTGTACTAACCCTTTAACACTTTAATATAAAGTCAGTGGGGATTTCCCCCACTGTCATCAGTTCTCAAAAAAAACATAGGCCACTCGGAGGTGTAAACTGAACGGCCACTTCGGCAACCACATATCCTATTTGAGCAACACAAGATATACATGGATATTTTGCTGGTCTCACCTCGATGTCGGAGGGGGTCGGTGACGGGGACGACGGCGGGGATGATGGAGGGATCCTTGATTTCTGCAAAAGCAAAAACTGTATAAGTTATCACTAATACATCCCGAATAATTGCTTAAACTAAAAAATAACAACAAATATGACATGTTCAACTAGTTTTATTAATTCAACTAGTTCTTACTAAATATAAATTTACTATAAATAGAAAAAAAACTATTTCTTTCTAAAAATAAAGTAGTTCAACTAGTTATATTAATTATCTTACTAAAAATACATTAGTTCTATTAATTCAACTAGTTCAACTAGTTTATTAATTTACTTACTAAACTAGTTCAACTACAACTAAAGTAGTTCAACTACAACTACTATTAATCATACTGCCCTAAATTAACACCTACTACTACTAAACAACATCTAGTACTAACTAAGCAGAGAGAAAGGGGGTGGGGGCGACGGAGAGGTAGGGGCGGCGAGGGCGGGATCGGGACCGGGTGGCGGCGGTGAGGTCGAGGGCGGTGGGAGGAGGGCTACTGGCGGAGGAGGGAGGAGGGGCGGCCGCAGGCGGAGGGAGGAGAGCGTGGCGGAGGAGGGAGGGGCGGCCGCAGGCGGAGGGAGGAAGTGCGAGGAGGAGGGAGGAGCGGCCGCAGGCGGAGGGAGGATGTGCGAGGAGGAGGGAGGAGGGACGGGAGGAGGGGAGTACCTCGGCGGTGGACGGACGAAGGCGGCGGCGACGACGACGCACGACGACGGTTATCGGCGCGCGGGCGAGAGTGAGAGTGTGAGTGAGAGAGAGAGGGTCGGTCGTGCGCGTGGGGATAAGGTAGGGATAGTTGTAGCGCGTTTGCTAAAACGCGCTACAGCTAATCTGAATAGCAGTAGCGCTTTGCAGATAAAGCGCTACTGCTAAGTGTAAGTATACAAAAATACGTCAATGCAAAAATACATTGGCCATCAATGATCTTTTTGTGTACAATCTGAATTGTCAATATGAGTCCTCTCCTGTAGGAACCGGAGAGGACTCATATTGCAGCCACAAATTCTACACATAGAGTTTAGTGAAGACCAACTGGTTGTGATAGTTTCAAAAGTAACATATTTAAGGTGGTAAACACTCTGTTCGCGGGGCGAGGTGGGACTAAACTTGTGGGTTGATCTTAGCAGTAGCGATTTTCCTAGAAGCGCGATGCTGCTAACTTCTATAGCAGTAGCACGGTTCAGTATAGGGCGCTACTGCTATAACTTGCTGGGCTGCGAGGTCATGGCAATTAGAGCAGTAGCGTGGTTTGGTGTGGACGCGCTACTGCTATTTTCCTTTCAGCAGCGCATTTTGCTATCACGCGCTGCTGCTAAATAGTAGCAGCGTCGTATTTTGAGGTGCACTGCTGGTAAGATTCTGTGTATAGGTTTTTCCCTAGTAATGAGGGCGCCCAGGAGACAAGGGGCGCGCCCAGTAGGGGTGGGCGCGCCCCCCACCCTCTTGGCCAGGGTGTGAGCCCCCTGATGTATTTCTTTCGCTCAATAATTCTTATTAAATCCAAAAACATGTTTCGTGGAGTTTTAGGACTTTTGGAGCAGTGCAGAATAGGTTTCCAATGTTTGCTCCTTTTCCAGCCAGAATTCCAACTGCTGGCATTCCCCCTCTTCATGGTAAACCTTGTAAGATAAGGGAGAATAGCCATAAGTATTGAGATATAATGTGTAATAAGAGCCCATAATGCAATAAATATTGATCTAAAAGCATGATGCAAAATGGACGTATCAATCGTCCCTTGTTCCCCATCAAAACCAGATCCACAGTTCGGGTCCCCTACCCCGAGGTCTGCCGGTTTTGACACCGACAATTGATATATAGGACGAAGGGAATCGGAGTTCGGATGTGTTCCGTGGGTACCGGGTTATGACTAGGATAATCGGAAGGGGTTTCGGGGGGCCCGAGAAGTGTGGGGGGGGCTCATGGGCAAATGGGAGGGAGCACACCTGCCCACTAAGGGGTTGTGTGCCCCCTCACCCCATCCAACGATCACCAGAGGAGGTGGGGCGCCCCCTAGGGCTGCCTCCACCTGGCGTGGGGGGCAAGTCACCTTAGGGTTTCCCTAGGGGCGCTCCCATCTGTGGTGGCTGCGGGAGTCCTGGATTAAGGGGTCCTCGGACAGCCGGACTATATACTTTGGCTGGACTGTTGGACTATGAAGATACAAGATTGAAGACTTCGTTCCGTGTCCGCATGGGACTCTCCTTTGCGTGGAAGGCAAGCCTGGTAATTCGGATATGTAGATCTCCTTCTCTGTAACCGACTCTGTGTAACCCTAGCCCCCTCCGGTGTCTATATAAACCGGAGGGTTTAGTCTGTAGGACAACAACAATCATAATCATAGGCTAGCTTCTAGGGTATAGCCTCTATGATCTCGTGGTAGATCAACTCTTGTAATACTCATATCATCAAGATCAATCAAGCAGGAAGTAGGGTATTACCTCCATTGAGAGGGCCCGAACCTGGGCAAAACATCGTGTCCCCTGCCTCCTGTTACCATTAGCCTTGGATGCAGTTCGGGACCTCCTACCCGAGATCCTATGGTTTTGACACCGACATTGGTGCTTTCATTGAGAGTTCCACTGTGTCGTCGCAGTAAGGCTTGATGGCTCCTTCAATCATCTTCAACGATGCGGTCCAGGGGGAGGTTTTCCTTCCCGGACAGATCTGCGTATTCGGCGGCTTCGTACTGCGGGCCAACTCGTTTGGCCATCTGGAGCAGATCGATAGCTACGCCCCTGGCCATCAGGTCAGGTTTGGAAGCTTGAACTATACTGCCGACATCCACGGAGACTTGATCTTCGACAGATTCGAGCCCATGTCAGGCGCGCCGGACGGTCACGACGGGCATGACTTTGATCTGCCATCGGACACTATTCGGGAGATCGCACCTATGGCGGCGCCGGGAATCAATTCTGAGCAGATCGTGCCCTCCAAGGCGGGTGGATGGACCCAGCCACGGAGGCCGCGCACTCATTGGCGCTGGAGATGAAAACTGATCCAACCGCCCGCGAGGGTGGTGTCATCAGACCCTCGGACTCGTCTTCGGGTACAGGATCTGAACCGCGTGCGTCCGTGCCTATCGAATCTGATTGGCCATCGGTCATGGATTTCACCGCCGCGGATATTTTTCAGCACTCGCCCTTGGGTGACGTGCTGAAGCCATTAAGGTCTTTTTCCTTGTCAGGAGATTCTTGGCCGAACTATGTACGGCTCGAGTGGGACGTGGACGACGACGAAATTCGTTCCCCACCCACCACCCACTTAATAGCCACTGTCGATGACCTAATACACACGCTCGATTTCGACTCCGAAGACGTCGACAATATTTACGACGATGCAGGAGAAGAACAAGAACCACCGCCGACTGGGCGCTGGACTGCCACCTCATCATACAATATATATGTATATATATGGTGGACGCACCAAAAGAAGGCGATGGACTGCCACCTCATCATACTCCCCTCGATAAGCCACCAAAGCGGCGCCGTAGGCGCCGCTCTAAACCCCGCCACAGTAAAAACAGTGACAGCAGCGCAAGAAATAATAATACCCCGGTTGACTCCAAAGCAAACAAGGACCCCATGGACCCAGCGATGGAGCAAGATGAGCCAGGGGACGATGAACATAGTCCGGAGCCGACGTTAGATGACGCCGATCCCGAGGGTAAAATTCACCAACCTGTCTCCGGAGAGGAGAGCAGCCCGGAAGATGACGCATTCATCATCCCAGAAAAACTCTTGGTACAAGAGAACCTCCACAAAAGGCTTATTGCCACCGCGAGGAGCCTAAAGAAGCAGAAGCAAAGGCTTAAGGCCACGCAGGATACGCTCAACCGCAGGTGGAACAAAGTGCTTGACACAGAAGAAAAATATGGCGGCGATCGTCACACAAAGAGCTATCCAAAGCGCAAGCTGCTGCCCAAATTTGACGACGAGGCCATAGAGCCCATTCAACCGAAAAAGACCGATCAGCCAGACCGACCACCCTGTGGCCGTGACAAGACGGCTAATGACGATGCACACAAGTCAGCACACGATTTACGTGAGCTCATGGACAAAAAGTCCAGTATGGCCAGGTCCATCTATGGATCTAGGAAGCGCGCTTCAGCACAGGATCAAAGCTATCGAAACGATCACATTGATCGAATATCAGCTAGGAATAAGCACCGAACACAACAAATGTCGACAGAACGCCATGACACGTCCAAATACAGGGGTGCCGCACACCCCCTGTGCTTCACCGATGAGGTGCTGGACCATGAATTTCCGGAAGGATTCAAACCCGTGAATATAGAGGCATACGACGGAACGACAGACCCTGGGGTCTGGATTGAGGACTTTATCCTTCATATCCATATGGCTCGTGGAGATGATCTCCACGCAATTAAATACCTACCCCTCAAATTGAAAGGACCAGCTCGGCACTGGTTGGAAAGCCTTACTCAAAACTCAATTGGAAGTTGGGAAGAACTTGAGGATGCTTTTAGGGCCAATTTTCAAGGGACCTATGTCCGACCTCGGGATGCAGACGACCTAAGTCACATAATTCAACAGCCCAGAGAGTTAGCCCGAAAACTCTGGAACATATTTCTTACTAGGAAGAATCAAATAGTCGATTGCCCGAACGCCAAAGCCTTAGCGGCCTTCAAACACAGTATCTGGGACGAATGGCTTGCTAGACACCTCGGCCAAGAAAAACCGAGGACAATGGTAGCCTTAACAAGCCTTATGACCCGCTTTTGCGCGAGCGAGGATAGCTGGCTGGCGCATAGCGGCACCAGCGACCCAGACACATCCGAAGTCAGGGATGGCAACGGGAAACTGCGACGCAACAAAAACAAGCGTCGGAACAATGATGGCAGCCCAGAGAACACGATGGTCAACGCCGGATTCAGGGGCTCGCGACCCGGTCAATGGAAGAAGCCATTTAAAGGCAGCATAGATGGACCGTCCAGCCTAAACAAGATTCTAGACAAATGATGTCAGATTCAGGGCACCCCCAAAAAACCTGCAAATCACACCCACAGAGAATGTTGGGTTTTCAAGCAGGCTGGCAAGCTAAATGCCGAACACAAGGGGAGGGAGACGCCAAGTGAAGACGAGGATGAGCCTCGCCAGTCGAACACAGGAGGACAGAAAAATTCCCACCAGAAGTCAAAACAGTGAATATGATTTACGCAACTCATGTTCCAAAGAGTAGGCGCAAGCGCGCACTCCGAGATGTATACGCTGTGGAGCCCATGGCCCCCAAATTCAATCCCTGGTCGGCCTGCCCGATCACCTTTGATCGCAGGGATCATCCGACTAGTATCCGGCACGCAGGATCGGCTGCCTTAGTGCTCGACCCAATAATTGATGGATACCATCTCACTTGAGTCCTTATGGACAGCGGCAGTAGTCTAAACCTGATATACCAAGACACTGTCTGCAAAATGGGGATAGACCCGTCAAGAATCAGCCTAAGCAACACTACCTTTAAAGGAGTGATACCAGGCGTCGAGGCCTACTGTACGGGCTCTCTAGTACTAGAGGTTGTATTCGGTTCTCCCGACAACTTCAGAAGCGACGAACTAACCTTCGACATCGCTCCATTCCGAAGCGGCTATCACGCACTACTCGGAGGAACGGACTTTGCTCGTTTTAATGCAGTACCGCACTACGCCTACCTTAAACTTAAGATGCCCGATCCACACGGCGTCATCACAGTTAGCGGAAATACAGAGCGTTCCTTACGCGCGGAAGAATACGTGGCGGCTCTAGCAGCCAAACACTGAGTGGTCCCTCCAACCAGAATAAACGGTCGGTCGTCAAGACCATGGACACGGTTAGACGAGTCCGGCGCTCCACCAAATGTAACAGCCTAGTTGGGATCTCCCAATAAAAGATGCTAGGTGCTGCCCACAAAAAAGCCCATAGTTTGGCTCGGCCCTATTAATACAATAACATATTGCATTTTCATAGTTCATTCAGATTAACGAACTCCTCGCACAAAGTCTTTCACCTGGGTTTTCCCATTTTACAAATGATCATCGTGCTACACCCTTCCAGGATACGGCACAACGGAGATAAAGGCGCAGACGTGCAGCACGGCCCCGCTCAAAGGTTTCTTTTTAGATTAAGACCCTGCGTAAACCTTTTTAATGTCTCTTGTTGCTTTTCCCCTCCGGGAACCTTATACAACCAGGAGGGATACTGCCGTTTTTGGCATTTTTGTCACACCAGACTATTGCTAATATCTGGAAACTCAGGGCTCATTATCAAGGGCGTTACTCAGCCCAGCACACATTACAAAGTCTGAATACCTTAGGGAGTGTTCGGCGTCGCGAGTTTGGCCTTATATGCATCAGCTCCGAATCATGTCTTTAGTCAAATGTTGGGTTTGCCCGGCTCCCGTGTTTTGCTACCTTATGTTCCGCTCTATCGGCTAAGGCGGCACCGGGAGAACTACTGCAATTGTGCCCTGGTTCATCTGGATGAGCACCTCAGTAGAGAAAGCTGAAAATTGACTGTCATGATACAGCGCGAGACTGGTCAACCACTCGATGACCTAGCGGAATATTCACGAATCCTCCGCATTAACGAAGGACCGGTTTCCTGGTCACGTACATACGCGCACCATATCCGGATGAACGAGAAAGTACCAGGGGCTATATAGTAGCCCCACCGTCAAACTCCTATGGCTAAGTGAAAGTGTTAAAGCTATATATTCTGATTGCCTGGTTCACCGCGCTATCACCTCATTAACGGACCAAGACGTTGGTTCAAGTGTGACTACACGTTTTCTCAAACATCCCCGCATTATATGCATGGGGGCTGAAGCCGAGACTGCAAACTTTCAGGTTATATACATACATAAACGGCCGCACAGGAGGCATTACAATACTTTCAGGCAAAAGTATAAACACAGCCTTAATCAAAATATCATTGTCTTTACAATCGAGATACATGTCATTCGAACATGGCACTCTTCGAGCACTAAGCCTCTATTAAATGGGCGCCTTCTAATACTTCTTCAAAATAGTGCTCGGCCGGGTCCTGGCCTTCCGCCGAACCTTGGGTTGAAATAGTAGTGGTTTCCATCCCATCCCAGTATGTTTTAACATGGGCAAGAGCCATCCGCGCACCCTCTATGCACGCCGACCTCTTCACAACATTGATATGCAACACAGCACCAAGGAATTGTTGCATCAATCCAAAGTAGTTGTCCGGCCTTGGTCCACGTGGCCAAAGATGGTCCACGACAGACCTCGTAGCAAGCCCGGACAACCTGTGGAGTTCGGCCCATGCGGCCATCTTCTCATTCAACGGCAGCGGACGCGTCCGGGCACTGAACTGCAACCAGAATAACCTTTCAGCCTTATGGTCTTTCCAATCTTTGAAAAACTCGGTCGCATCAGCAGCACTCTTTGCCAGGTCCGCATACGCATCCGCCGCACTCCACAACTGGTCCAGAGGGGCGTACTTTGGATATCCGAATTTCATCCGTAACAAACAGGGCTTCCCAGCCACGATATCTCCGGCTTCATAAAGCTCCTCCCTTATCCCCCTCATTTCAGAGTGGGTTTCCTAGGATGCCTCCAGGGCCTTCTTCAGGTCAGCCGCTTTTGCATGATTTTCCTTTTCAAGGAGCTCACAAGGTTGGCGGCATCTTCCAGCTCGGTAGCCATCTGGGCTATCTTTTCTTCGACTGCCTTCAGAGCGGCCGCATCACTTATTTGGGCTAGCTCCTTGGATCGGGCAAGCTCTCCCGAAGGGTCTCCATGACAACAGCTCCATCTGCAGTCACAGCATCTTTTAGATACTAGCATCATGCTCCTCTTAAACACTTGCTAACGAGCCGAACATACATACCCTGGGCCTCATCAAGCCGCTGGTTAACAAGCGCGACGTCGGCATCCGCCACGTATAGCTGCCGCTTCAGTTCGGCAAAATCAGCAGTCTGGTCAGCCGCCGGACCCTCAGCCACCTGCACATAAAGCAGAGTGCTTATTTCCAGATATTATGATCCTTTGTTCACCACATTGATGGCAACCAGAGTCTCAGGGGCTACTATCTATACATAGCACACCTAGCATGTGTGGTACCAACAAAAATACATTTTTCGTATACCTCAAAGCCTCTCAGCAGACTCGTAAAAGCTTCATTCAATCCGCTTTTCGCGGATGAAATCTCTCAACCACCGCACCCATTAAGGCACGATGTGTCTCTGAGATGGCCGCTCGCTCCAGGAGGCCCATTAGTGTGTCCAGTTGTGTGCCGTACAATCCTAGACTCCTCCTGAAGTTCTCTTTGGGAGCCGGATATTCCAAACGCTGGGCAGCCGAAGTGTCAACTTTTGGCCTTGGTGGGTCAGAAGTCCTCCGTGACGACACCTCGGGGTCGTCCGCCCCATGTGACGGGGAGGCAGGGGGAGGCGTTTTGCTCTCCATCATCTCTGGAGGAAGATCCCCCAAGGATGAACTCTGTGGAGAAGGGCTACAAGCCGGACTGCAACAAATATGATTCGGTTACTATCCTTAGAGACAAAACGGGATATATTTACCAAAGTACTCTTTTACTTACGGCTCGGTGGAGGGTTGGCCCCCTTGCGGGCGCTGCGCGGTAAGGACGCCCCCTGAGGCAGGGCCCCTTAGCGAGGGTTTCTTCCCTCGTTTGGAAGCCTCCGTTTCCAAGTCTTCGGAGGCGGCCCTTTTCTTACCTTGAGGAGAGGGGATTTTAGATTCCCCTCCTCGATTATCCTCCTTCGCGGAGGCACTTACTCCCCCGATTTGGATGTGTATAATATGATGCCCACATGTGGCTTCTCTATTCCTCCCCTCGTCTTCTCCTGATGGCACCTGATACGTCGCACACTCAAGCATCCTGGTTAACAAAGGATCCGGCGAGCCTTCGGGAAGAGGGGTCAGACATCTAATCCTCTCCGCCTTCCTTAGCCAATCCTGGCAGAGAGCATTTTTTCAGAATGATGTTATAATAAACATAAAGGATGGTGTGTTCGGTAGCAGAAGTACTTACCGGGGTATCCGGACGGTTGCAGTTGAGGCCCACATCCTCGGTGGTGTCCGGACACTTTATTCGTGATCCGAAGAATGACCCATACATCTCTTTGAGCGTCATGCCATAGACTTGTTGAACAGTTTGCGGCCCTTCCGGATTGAACTCCCACATACGGAGAGGACGACGTTGGCAGGGCAGTGCTCGACGAACCAGCATCACTTGCATTATCTTGACAAGACTGACATCCCTCTTGAGGAGGTCTCGGATGCGGCTTTGCGGTGTCAGCACGTCATTAATCGGCCCCCAGTCCAGCCCCTTGTTGACCCATGACGCCAGTTGCAGCGGACGGCCCGAGTGGAATGCTAGAGCAGCCACCCCCTTTGTACCCCAGGGAGCTGTGATGTAAAACCACTCCTGCTGCCACAAATCAGAAGTTTCTGCGAAAGAACCCTTTGGCCATGGGGCGTCGTTGCCTTTGCTTATTATAGCGCCTCCGCACTCCACGTGACGCCCGTCAATCACCCTCGGCCTCACATTGAAGGTCTTGAGCCATAGGCCGAAGTGGGGGTGATGTGGAGGAAGGCTTCACACACGACGATAAACGACGAGATGTGAAGGACGGAATCCGGAGCTAGATCATGGAAATCTAGTCCGTAATAGAATATGATCCCTCTTACGAAGGGATCAACGCTAAAACCTAGCCCTCGGAGAAAGTGGGAAATAAAAACGACACTCTCGTTGGGTTTGGGAGTGGGGGAGACCTGCCCTTGAGCAGGTAGCCTGTGCGGAATCTCGGCGGTGAGATACCTGGCCTCCCTAAGTTTCTTGACGTCCTCCTCTATAACGGAGGAAGCCATCCATCGGCCCTGTAGGTTGGATCCGGACATGGTTGAAGGTTTGAAACTCTTAGCTTAAGCCTTGGGTGTTGGAACTCGAGGTTTGGAGGGGAAGGATCAAGCGTCGGAAGAAAAGGACAGGCCTTGGCCCCCTTTATAAAGAGGACGAATATCAAGCGTCCCCCGATTGATCATTTTGGACTTGCCTAAAATCGAGGAGTCATATTAAACAAACACGATTGGGTTACCCACACATGTATTCGATGAGAATCCCGTGATAAGGGGGACACGATCTCTGCCTCGACAAGACGTGCCAATAGAACCACCTCGCATCATGTTTAGTGGCTGGTTGTGAGAAACGGTTCGAATAAAGACCGGGACGTGGCATGATGTCATAAAAGGCCGTCAGAAGATCATATCTTGGAATATTGTACTCTCTATGGTGGTATGTGGAATTTGTTTTGCAGAACCGGACACGATCCTTGTGTTCGAAATTTTCTATGGAGCATTCGGAGAAGGAACCCGCCTTGCAATGCCGAAGACAATCTGCGCGCCGGACTCATCGTCATTGAAGCCTAGTTCAGGGGCTACTGAGGGAGTCCTGGATTAAGGGGTCCTCGGACAGCCGGACTATATACTTTGGCCAGACTGTTCTTCTATGAAGATACAAGATTGAAGACTTTGTCCCGTGTCCGGATGGGACTCTCCTTTGCGTGGAAGGCAAGCCTGGCAATTCGGATATGTAGATCTCCTTCTCTGTAACCGACTCTGTGTAACCCTAGCCCCCTCCGGTGTCTATATAAACCGAAGGGTTTAGTCCGTAGGACATCAACAATCATAATCATAGGCTAGCTTCTAGGGTTTAGCCTCTACGATCTCGTGGTAGATCAACTCTTGTAATACTCATATCATCAAGATCAATCAAGCAGGAAGTAGGGTATTACCTCCATCGAGAGGGCCCGAACCTGGGTAAAACATCGTGTCCCCTGCCACCTGTTACCATTAGCCTTAGACGCACAGTTCGGGACCCCCTACCCGAGATCCGCCGGTTTTGACACCAACAGTGCCCCTCCCCCCTCCCTAGGGGAAACCCTAGGGCGCCCCTCCTCCTCTCTTCCCCCTGTATATAGAGGGGTAGAGGTAGGGCAGCCGTACCCATCTATGCCACGGCGCTGCCCTCCCTCTCCCTCGTAGTACATCTTCTCTCTGCACAACTTAGCGAAGCTGTGCCGAGATTTCTCCACCACCACCGCCATCACGTCATCGTGCTGCCGGAGGACTCGAGCTACTACTTCACTATCGCTTGTTGGATCAAGGAGGTGAAGGCGTCGTCAAGCCGTAGTGTGTTGAACGCGGAGGTGTCGTCCGTTCAACACTGGATCGGGAGTTCGCGGGATGGATCGTGATTGGGTCACGAGGACATTCAACTACATCAACCGCTTTTCTTAACGCTTCCGTTTAGCGCTCTACAAGGGTATGTAGATCCAATCTCTTCTCTCGTAGATGTCCATCTCCTAGCTTGATCTTGGTGAGCATAGGAAATTTTTTGTTTCTCATGCAACATTCCTAGCAAGAAGTTTGAGTGTCCTAATGAGAGGAGAGTCCTCCTCACAGAAGAAGGATGCATGTCTGGGAGTGATGGAGAAAAAAATACTGACACGTCTAGTGAGAAATCTGAAGATGATGAAAAAGTGACTAGGAGTTCTGAAGCTGCAGAAGCATACCCATCACTAATGGTGCAACGGGTGCAAGAAGATCATATTGATGATAAGGGGCAGCGATGGAATATTTTTCAGTCTGATTGTAAGGTCAACAACACCAGTTGCAAGCTGATAATAGATGGTGGAAGCTACACCAATGTGATCATCAAAGGGTTGGTTGATGCTTTGGGGTTGCCTGCATGGAAGCACCCGCAACCCCACCGTGTTGAGTGGATGTATCATACAGGGAAGTTAAAGATTACAACTTACACGTAAGGTGTGCGTGAAATTTTCTGCTGGTGATTATATTGATATGCTGGTATGTGATGTCATACCAATGGATGCATGTCACTTGTTATTGGGCAAACCATGGCAATATGATCACAATGCCACGCATGAAGGTCGAACGAATACATATTCATTTTGGCATTCTAGGAAGCGACACGTGTTGTGGCTGATGTTTGATAATGCAATCAAGATGGATGAACATGTTACATTAAAAAAAATGTTGCAAAGGCTGCTTCGAAACCGAGACCATTGATAGCATATCTACTGCTTCAAAAATGTCAACTTTGACCAAAAAGAGTACTTGAACGACGCCTCGCGACTACCAAAAAGAGTACTACTACTCCCTCCTATCCTTTTTACTCTGCATATTCGATTTGCCGAAAGTCAAACTTAGCTAAGTTTGACCAAATTTATATTAAAAATTATTAGCATCTATAATATCTAATAAATATAATATGAAAATATATTCTGAGATGAATCTAATGATATTGGTGTTGTTATGTAAATGTTAATAATTTTTTATATAAACTTGGTCAAAGTTGGATGAGATTGACTTTAGATAAATCTAATATGCAGAGTAAAAAGGACAGGAGGGAGAACTAATTATGAAATAGGAGTACTACCTCGCGACTAGAAAGAACAACTTCACGTGCACGGCTACCTCGCGACTGCCAGCCAGCGGTTCAAACTTTGAACGGCACGGCACTATTCCCGAACTATAACTTGGACTCTCTCCGGTTTATCATTAGTGCCTCAATCTCAATGCAGACTGACTGGCGCACGAACACCAATACGCGCCATTAGTGTGGCCATCAATGTGATCGCGTCTAGGTCGTCACGCTGTTATATCCCGTCTGCGCGTGCTGCGCATTTTCTATTCGGGAAAAACTGTGTGCCTCCTGATTTTTTTAGCCTGAACCGTATAACCATTGTTCTACCGTATTTTCATTAAATAAATAAAAAGGTACAAAGTACAAATATACGAAGTGTCACACATACGAAGTAACATCACACTATGACGTTTTTTTGGTTTATGACCTCTTTACAAATAAAATTTCCATCTAAAAAACTAAAAGAGTTAAAACTTGCAATCAAACAGAAACTTGTCATGCTTCACAAGTAAAATTGTCATTCTCGGGATAGTCTAGCAAAACACTGTTTTAATTCTAGCTTGTCTAAACATTGGGATGACAATTGACCTGACTTTATTCTTCCACAACTTGTAAATGATATGGCAATCATATGTGGAATAAAGTTTGATACCTTTCAAAAAAAAATTGTCATCCTCGGGTAATTAAAATTGCCATAAAAAACGTCAGGGCGGACTTGCTTCGTGCCACACGTGTGACATTTATCAGAGACCTTATGTTAGGAATGATTTTACGTCTCTTGTAGGTTACATTAAGAGTATGGTCTCCCCCCAAAAAAGCATGGTTAATAATATAGCTAACGGCCGGCTATATGAGGTCGTCACATTATATATTGGCAATCCTATAACTCACTTGTACAATACTACTCGAACGTCGACTCTTAAACCGACCGCAATTGTCCTGATAGCACAGTTCAAATGTGTTTTGTCATCCCATGCAGTACTGTGTGGGTCCGCTCGAGACATCCTATTTTCCGAAAAGAGAGGGGTTGCGGCCTTTGCGGGCGTCCGGACCGCTGCCACGCAAGTGTACGACACTCCTGGCCAACCCATCCTCGCCGCGCCCTTTCTCGCCTCAAGCGGTCAGAGAGGATGGTAGCACTATTCAACAACTGGAAGAATGAGTTGAACAAAAAGTTTGTCAAGAAAAACGAGACTCCAGAATTCAACGGTCCATATGAGAAGATAAGAGATCATTGGCCCGCATGTGTGGCCTACATGACATCGGATAAGGGTAAGCAAAGGTCACTCACAAACAAGCAAAATGGTTGCAAAGAAGAAGTATCACCATACCACGGTGTCAGGTGGCTACAGCAAAGCCGGCAATTATGGGACAAAGCCGAGTAAGACCTGCTTGCTAATGGGGTCCAACTAGCGACATTGCACTGGCCAGATTGGGCAAGCACTTGGTTCGTCGGGGTTTTTCGTGGAATCGTCACGGCAGATGCCCTAGCATGAGGAGTTAGGTGTGGACCCATCGTTGTCGGTGTCAAAACCGGCGAATCTCGGGTAGGGGGTCCCGATCTGTGCGTCTTAGGCTGATGGTAACAGGAAGCAAGGGACACAATGTTTACACAGGTTCGGGCCCTCTCGATGGAGGTAAAACCCTACTTCCTGCTTGATTAATATTGAAGATATATGGAATACAAGAGTATATCTACCACGAGATCGTAGAGGCTAAACTCTAAGAGATTGCCTATGATGGTATGATTAAATGTGATCGGCATTCTAAGGACCATCCTCTCCGGTTTATATAGACACCGGAGAGCTAGGGTATACATGGAGTCGGTTACAAGGAAGGAAACATAATATCCGGATCGCCAAGGTTGTCTTCCACGCAAAGGAGAGTCCTATCCGAACACGAGCCGAAGTCTTGAGTCTTGTATCTTAACGCTTCTATAGTCCGGACGATGAATATAGTCCGGCTGTCCGGATACCCCCTTATCTAGGACTCCCTCAGTAGCCCCTGAACCAGGCTTCAATGACGATAAGTCCGGCGTGCAGTCTTGTCTTCGGCATTGCAAGGTGGGTTCCTTCTCCGAATACTCCAATGTTCCCATCATGACGAACAGTGTCCGGCATCTTCATCAATGTTGTACTCCTCGGCTTCAGTGCTTCAATAATGACCATTTCCACATGTCGAGCGAATGCGAGGAGTCAAGGCATTTTTGCATTTCCCACCCTCAGTCCTTCGGGCTAACCGTCTATTTGAAGAGACAGGGATTCCCAGATCCAAACCTCACTCTCCCTCCTCGAGCAAGCATCCAATAGAGCGCCCAGAAAAAACCATCCCAACATGGTCGGTCGTCGCAGCTCTTCTGCTCGCTCCCCTTGCCCCAAGCCAGGAGACTGGGGAGAGTGTTCAGTTTCCCATAGCCGTTTGGTAAAGTTACAAACCCAAGGGCTCCTCCGGCCAGCGTTCATGGTCCCTGTCCGAGCCGGAGTGGCCACCTATAACGGCGAAGAACTAGCGGAGAGATCCCCCAATCCATCTCCAGAGGAGCGGATATGCTTAATTCCGCATGTGTTAAGGGGCGTTGGGTTTCCTATTCACCCGTTCCATCGTGGCCTTCTAGAGTTCTACGGCCTCCAGTTGCACAACTTTACCCCGGCCTCCTTACTGCATATAGCAGGGTACGTCGCCCTTTGCGAGCTATTTCTAGGCTGCGAGGCTCATTTCGGACTGTGGAAGAAGTTGTTCTGCCTTGTCCCTCGCAACCAGGGAGAATCCCTATGTCAAGTGGGCGGGGCAAAAGTATGGCTGAGGGAGTCCTGGACTAGGGGGTGTCCGGATAGCCGAACTATCACCATCGGCCGGACTCCAAGACTATGAAGATACAAGATTGAAGACTTCGTCCCGTGTCCGGATGGGACTTTCCTTGGCGTGGAAGGCAAGCTTGGCGATACGGATATGTAGATCTCCTACCATTGTAACCGACTCTGTGTAACCCTATCCCTCTCCGGTGTCTATATAAACCGGATGGCTTTAGTCCGTAGGACGAACAACAATCATACCATAGGCTAGCTTCTAGGTTTTAGCCTCCTTGATCTCGTGGTAGATCTACTCTTGTAACACACATCATCAATATTAATCAAGCAGGACGTAGGGTTTTACCTCCATCAAGAGGGCCCGAACCTGGGTAAAACACCGTGTCCCTCGTCTCCTGTTACCATCCGCCTAGACACACAGTTCGGGACCCCCTACCCGAGATCCGCCGGTTTTGACACCGACATTGGTTCTTTCATTGAGAGTTCCTCTGTGTCGTCGCCGATAGGCTCGATGGCTTCTTCGATCGTCATCAATGACGCAGTCCAGGGTGAGACCTTCCTTCCCGGACAGATCTTTGTATTCAGTGGCTTTGCACTACGGGCCAATTCGCTTGGCCATCTAGAGCAGATCGAAAGCTACGCCCCTGGCCGTCAGGTCAGATTTGGAAGTTTGAACTTCACGGCCGACATCCGTGGGGACTTGATCCTCGACGGATTCGAGCCACAGCCGACCGTGCCGGACTGTCGCGACGGGCATGATTTAGCTTTGCTGCCGGACAGTACCCTGGAGGCCGCACTTGAGCCCGCTCCGATCTTCAATTCAGAGCCGGCTGCGCAGATCGAGGACGGATGGCTAGACGCCGCCTCGGGGGCTACAACCTCTACGGCGGTAGAGCCGAACACTGACCTTGTCCGTCATGAAGCTTGTAACTCCGAGGCGCCGGACTCCTTGCCGGACTCCGAACCTCCCGCGCCCCCACCAATCGAATCCGGTTGGGCGTCGATCATGGAGTTCACTGCCTCGGACATCTTTCAACACTCACCTTTTGGCGACATCCTGAGTTCGCTAAAGTATCTCAAATTATCAGGAGAGCCCTGGCCGGACTGCGTCCAGGACGGTTGGCATGCGGACGATGAAGAAATTCAAAACCCACCCACCACCCACTTGGTAGCCACTGTCGATGATCTAACCGACATGCTAGACTACGACTCCGAAGACATCGACGGTATGGACGACAATGCCGGAGACGACCAAGAACCAGCGCCTATCGGGCACTGGAAAGCCACCCCAACTCACGACGTATGCATGGTGGATACACCAAAAGGAGGCGACAATGAGAAAAAACGGGACGTGGCGAAGGACAACTCCCCCAACAAACAACCAAAACGGCGATGCAAGCGCCGCCCGAAGACCGGCCTCGATAAAAATGGCACCCATACGGACCCGGCCCTAGAGCAGGGTGAAGCAGTGGACGACGCACATGCCACCAAGCAGCCATCCGAACATGATGAACTGGACAATCAACCCATCCTCGGCGAAGACGATCTCACATCACCAGAGCATATGAACCTTCATAAAATGCTCGTCGCCACTGCAAGAAGTTTGAAGAAGCAAAAGCGGAAGCTCAAAACAGCGGAGGACGCACTCAGAAAGAGATGGAGCAAAGTACTTAACACCGCAGACAAATATGGCGCTAGTCACCATACAAAGAGCTACCCGAAGCGCAAGCTGTTTCCCAAATTTGACGAGGAGGCCTTAGAGCCCCCGCAGTCAAAAAAGAAAGAAGCCGCCTGGCCGGATAGACGACCAGATGACAGGACAAGAGCAACAAGGGGCACCGCACACAAGCCGGCACACGATCAGCTTAAAGATCCTCGGAAGAAGGATGTCCCAGCCCGGTCTATCTATGGGCCAAAAAAGAAGACTCCAGGAAGAAACATAACCTGCCGAGCATTTGAAGACAACGACACACCCAAATACAGGGGCGCCGCACACCCACTATGTTTCACCGACGAGGTACTGGATCATGGATTTCCAGCGGGATTCAAACCCGTAAACATAGAAGCATATGACGGAACGACAGACCCCGGAGTCTGGATTGAGGATTATATCCTACACATACATATGGCCAGAGGAGACGATCTCCATGACATAAAATACCTACCCCTCAAGCTCAAAGGGCCAGCTCGGCATTGGCTTAAAAGCCTCCCAGAAAATACCATTGGAAGTTGGGAAGAGCTTGAAGATGCGTTTCGAGAAAATTTTCAAGGGACTTATGTCCACCCTCCGAATGCAGACGATTTAAGTAACATAACTCAACAGCCCGGAGAGTCAGCATGCAAATTCTGGAACAGGTTCCTCACTAAAAAGAACCAAATAGTCGACTGTCCGGACGCTGAAGCCTTAGCAGCCTTTAAACACAACGTCCGAGACGAATGGCTCGCCAGACACCTCAGCCAGGAAAAACCAAGAACAATGGCCACACTAACAAGCCTCATGACCCGCTTTTGCGCGGCGGAAGACAGCTGGCTGGCTAGATGCAGCACCAGCAACCCGAGTACTCCGAAGTCAGGGATGGAAACGGGAAATCACGACGTAGAAAAGATCAGCACCGAAATAAGGAAAATGGCCCAAACAGTACGGCGGTCAACGCCGGATTCAAAAGCTGTCGGCCGAACAACAAAACGCTGCCCCTCAAGGACAACAGTGACGAGCTATCCAACCTAAACAAGATTCTTGACAGGCTATGTCAAATACATGGTACCTCCGGAAAGCCTGCAAACCATACCCACAGAGATTGTTGGGTCTTCAAGCAGTCTGACCGACTTAACGCCGAACACAAGGGGCTCGATACACCAAGCGAAAGTGACGAACCCCAAAAGCAGCACTCCGGAAAACAGAAGACTTTCCCACTAGAAGTCAAAACAGTGAACTCACTTCATGTGATAACACGACAACACAACGCGGCACCTGCCATACCAGGACACCGTCCATAGAATGGGGATAGACCCTACCAACATTCGCCATAACAGCGCTTCCTTCAAAGGAATGACGCCAGGCCTTTAGCCAATTATACGGGCTCTCTACCACTAGAGGTTGTGTTCGGTTCATTCGACAACCGCCGTCGCGAAAGGCTCACTGTTCGTCGCGCCCCATTATACAGTGGCCATCAAGCACTACTGGGACGCAAAGCTTTCGCCCGCTTTAACGCCATACCACACTACACGTCTCCTATACTTACAATGCCCGCTCCACGCGGCATAATCTCATTCAAGAGTAACTACGAGTGTTCCTCGACCACGGAGAGCGTGGGGCTGCCTTGATAGCCACTCCGACCTTGCAGGTCAAGGACCCTAAACACAGGTCATTCAGACCCCGGACACGGTTAGGCGAGTCCGGCGTAAATAAACAAAGGGGCTTCCCAGCCGCATACCCCCTTTATAAGGGGCCGCGCGTTTCAACGATGAGAGCCAATAAAGCTCAACTTTCTTTATCTACCAAATTATACTTTATTTTAACACAACTTTTGCACGATATTTCTTAGAAACTAAGTCCTTCTCTTTTACAGATGAAGCACGTGCTACACCCGTCCAGGATACAGCACAACGGAGACACAGGCGCAGACGTGCAGCAGGGACCCGTTGCAAGGTTTCTTTTCAGATTAAGACCCTGCGTAAACCTTTCTTACTGTCTCTTGTTGATACACATCCCCCGGTTTCCTACCATAGCCGAGGAGGAGGCTGGCGTTTTGGCATCGGCCGCGTTAGAAGTTCCCGTCTGTACCTGGACACTAGGGGCTTAGGGCATTGTTCTGCCCGGTATCATAAAGACCGAACACCTCAGGGAGTGTTCGGCGTCTCGAGTTAGGCCTTATATGCATCAGCTCCGAATCATGTCTTTGGTCAAATGTTGGGTTTGCCCGGCTCTTGTGTTTTGCTGCCTTATGTTCCGTATCATCGGCTAACGCGGCACCAGGAGAACTACTGCGATTCTGCCCCGTTCGGCCGGGCGAGCACCTCAGTAGAGAAAGCCGAAAACTGACTGTCATGATATAGCAAGAGACTGGTCAACCACTCGATCGACCATTGGAATGTTTAGAATTCCCCCGCTTTGATGAAGGACCGCTTCCCGGTCAGGCACATACGCACCCCGAGTTCGGAGAAGAGCGGTGCCGCCAGGGGCTATATAGTAGCCCCACATTCGAGCTCCTATGGCTAAGTGAAAGTGATAAAGCATTATAGTCCGGTTGCCTAGTTTGCTACGCTATCACCTCCTTAAAAGGACCAAGACGTTGGATTAAGTGTGAAAACGCATTTTTCTTTTTGTAAACACCCCCGCACCATGTGCATGGGGGCTGAAGCCAAAGACTGCCATCTTTCAGATTATACATAAACATACGGTCGCACAGGAGATAGTTCAATACTTGAACGCACAAGTATAAAAAGCTATTGTATTATAAACATGAATTCAGAAATCATACATGTCATTCAAACATAACATTTTTCGAGCACTGCGAGTCTATTAAACGAGCGCCCTGCAGGACTTCCTCAAAATAGTGCTCGGTGGGGAACCGGCTTTTATCCGAACCCCGGGACGCAACAGCGGTGGCATCCATCTCAGCCCAGTATGTCTTACCACGGGTGAGAGCCATCCGCGCACGTTCTATACACGCCGACCGCTTCATCGCCCCAATACGCGGCACCGCCCCAAGGAATTGCTGCAACAAGCCAAAATAACTCTTCGGCTTGGGCCTTCCCGGCCACAGATGAGCGACCACATCCGTCATGGCAAGTCCGGACAATCTATTTAGCTCAGCCCACTCAACCAGCCGATCACTCAATGGAAGTGGATGCTCCGGACTATGGAATTGAGACCAGAAAAGCTCTTCCATTCCGTGATCCTTCTGGCTTCGGAAGTGCACGACTGCGTCCGCCGCACTCGCTGCCAAGTCCAGATAAGGATCCTCCGCACCATACAATCGGCCCAGCTGAGCATACTTCGGATCCGTGAACTTCCTGCGCAGCATAAAGGGCTTTCCAGCCACGATGTCTCGGACCTGACGCAGTTCCTCCTTCATAGCCCGCATCGCACTACGGGCATCCTTGGCTTCGGTGTCGGCCTTCTTCAGGTCCTCTTGCTCCGCTCGGCGTTCTCTTTCAAGAACCTCCTGGCGGTCGGTAGAAACTTTTCATTTCTCGGCCATTCCGGCCATCTCCTCCCTACTTTGGCAGTGAGCAGCCTTCTTGGCTTCTAGCTCTTCCGCTGCCTTCGAGGCAGCCGCCTCGCTTTTTCTGGCTTGCTCCTTGGCCCGAGCAAGTTCTGCTCGAAGGTCTTCCATAGCAGCCGCACCATCTGCATTAAGCATACAAATTGTAAGGAATGGGCGTCAGCTCCCTTACTAGGCGATCGCGGAGCAACCACGTACCTTGTGACTCATCAAGTCGTTTATTGACCAGCGAGATGTCCGCATCCGCAACGTCGACTTGCCTCCCCAGCTCGGCAAATCCATCAGTCCGGCTGGCCACCGGACGTTCCGCCACCTGCATAGGAAAGGCAACATTCTATAACTGAGATTATGATCCTTGGCACGCTATCGCTTTCGACAGCATACCAAGTCTCAGGGGCTACTATCTATAGAGGGCGCACTTCATGTGCAAAACTGTCAAAAGGTATGTCATTTTTTTGCATACCTCAAAGCTTGTCAGTAAGCTTCCGACGGCCTCATACAACCCGCTCTCGGCGGACGAGATCCTTTCAATCACCGTACTCATTAATGTGCGGTGATCTTCCGAGATGGACGCCCTCTTAAGCAAATCCTGCAGCTCCACCGGCCGTACTCCAATGGGTGCCGAACTCTCTGGCCCCGCCGGACTCGGGGAGACCCTCCGCGACGACACCTCAGGGTCTTCCGCCCCGCACGATGGGGCGGCAGATGGAGGCGTTTCACTCTCCATCATCTCCGGACGAAGGTCTCCCGAAGATGAGCTGTGCTGAGACGGGCTGAGATCTGAACTACAAGATGAGAACTTCGGTTACCCTTAAAAATTAAGCAGGGGTATCCACTATTACAAAATTCCTCCTTTTTTACTTACGGCTCGCTGGAGGGCTGATTCCTCCAAGGAGACAGTACGGCTGGGACTCTTCCCGGCACAGGACCTTCCGGTACAGATTTCTTTCCCCGCTTTGAGGCCTTGGCCTCCCGGTCTTTGGAAGTTGTCCTCTTCTCCCCCTGGAAGGAGGGACTCTTGATTCCTTCCTTACTGAAAGCCTCCTTGGCAGAGGTGGTAGTTCCCCTGTGCCCCCCTTCGCCCTCCTCCGAAGGTGCAACCTCCAACATTTTGATTAACACGGGATCCTGCGTGGTCTCAGGGAGGGGGGCCGGACACTGTATCAGTTTTGCTTGCGCTATCCACTCGTGTCCAAGGGATAGCTGGTCAAAAGGCAAACCCACGATAAATAGATGGACAATGTGTCCGGACACAGGGCTACTTACGTGAGTATCCGGGCGATTGCAGCTTAGGCTAGCGTCCTCGATCAAGTCCGGACGCATCTCTTGTGATCCGAAGAAAAGTTTGTACATCTCTGTGGGTGTCAAACCCATAAAGTGTTGAAGAGCTCGTGGCCCCTCCGGATTAAATTCCCACAGGCGGAGGGGGCGACGTTTGCAGGGCAGTAGGCGCCGGATCAGCATAACCTGTACCACTGCGACTAGATTGATCTCCCTTTCTTGGAGGCCTCGAATCCGGTCCTGCAACAGGGGTACATCTTTGGACAGCCCCCAGTCACGCCCTTTGTTGACCCATGATGTCAACTGTTGTGGAGGGCCCGAGCGGAAAACGAGCGGTGGCCTCTGCCTGCTGCCCCTGGGAGCGGTGATATAGAACCACTCATGTTGCCACAAGCCGAGCTCCTCCTGGAAAGAGCCCTCGGGCCATGGAGCGTCGGCCCTCTTTCTTATGACCGCCCCTCCACACTCTACCTGACGCCCCTCAATCATCTTCGGCTCCACATTAAAGGTTTTGAGCCACAAGCCAAAGTGAGGGGTAGTGCGGAGGAAGGCTTCGCAAACGACAATAAACGATGAGATGTGGAGGATGGACTCCGGAGCCAAGTCATGGAATTCCAGCCCCCTCACGAAGGGGTCCGTCGGGAAGCCTAAACCCCGACGGAGGTGAGACACGAACACAACGCTCTCGCCGGGCTCGGGAGTAGGAATAACTTGCCCTCGGGCAGGCAACCTATGCGAAATCTCGTAGGTCAAGTACCTGGCGTCTCTCAGCTTTGACACGTCCTCTTCCGTGACGGAGGAGGGCATCCACCGGCCCTGTAGATTGGAGCCGGACATTGTCGAAGGTCGAAGGTACCCGAATCTAGAGCCCTGGGTGTTGGAACTCGGGGCGAGGGGTGGATTCGATTGAGGATTGAAGAAAAAGAACTGGCCTTGGTCTCATTATAAAGAGGAAGAATACCGAGAGCCGTCCCTGTGACCGTTTGGAACCCGCCTTCGATGGAGGGGGCATGGCAACGGGCGCAGTTGGGTTACCCATGCCCGTATTTATGGGAATCCCGGAATAAGGGGAACACGATCTCTACTTTGACAAGACGTGCCGAGGAAACCGCTTCGCTAAACATGCTGAGGCGGAACAATAAAAACGATTTAAGTAAAGGCTTGGTAGTGGTGTGACGTCACACCATCAAATACGTCAGCAGATTGAGCTTGTGTAAATATTATTCTCTCTACGGTGGTATATGGAAATTATTTTTGTAGAGCCGGACACTATCGTGGTGTTCACAATCTTCTATAAATTATTCAGAGGAGGAACCCGCCTTGCAATGCTGAAGACAATATGCGCGCCGGACTCGTCATCATTGAAGCCTGGTTCAGGGTCTACTGAGGGAGTCCTGGACTAGGGGGTGTCCGGATAGCCGAACTATCACCATCGGCCAGACTCCAAGACTATGAAGATACAAGATTGAAGACTTCGTCCCGTGTCCGGATGGGACTTTCCTTGGCATGGAAGGCAAGCTTGGCAATACGGATATGTAGATCTCCTACCATTGTAGCCGACTCTGTGTAACCCTAGCCCTCTCCGGTGTCTATATAAACCGGAGAGGTTTAGTCCGTAGGACGAACAACAATCATACCATAGACTAGATTCTAGGGTTTAGCCACTCCGATCTCGTGGTAGATCTACTCTTGTACTACCCATATCATCAATATTAATCAAGCAGGACATAGGGTTTTACCTGCATCAAGAGGGCCCGAACCTGGGTAAAACATCGTGTCCCTCGTCTCCTGTTACCATCCGCCTAGATGCACAGTTCGGGACCCCCTACCCGAGATCCGCTGGTTTTGACACCGACAATGGCGTATTGCTGAGACCAGATACCTATCCGGTACTCCCAAGAAGGCACCAGATAACTGGACTTCAGAGTGGTTTTACATCGACGACGCTCCCCTTCCGGATCCAGTCCGGACAGGACTCCCCAAATTCAGCAACACCCCGCCGAGGGCACGTCTAAGCTGGCGCCCCCGCGGCCCCCGAGAAGAGGATTCCAGGGAAGTATATTTCCTGATGAGTAGGATAAAGTTACTGGCCAAATCCGGACTGACGATACTCAGATGGCAATATGCATAATGCGGGGAGTGCAACCGCTTCAATACCGGAGCAATCCCATGTGGCACTACAACGGGACAGACGATGCCACCCGCTGTGGCTGTAAGGGTCCGGACTCCCCCGCCGCACTGGCAAGGATACTGTCCAACCTGTAAAAAGGAGAAGAGGAAGAATTCCTTCATATCAAACCGCGGGACGGATTCTCCATGTACAACCCCCCAAACTAGGTAAGTCATCATTTATTTCATCGCTTCACTTATTGTGGCATACTTTGCTAAAGTTACCTGCATTGATATTTCTGAGCAGGAACTGAGGAGGGACATCGAAGGAATCTCCAGCCCTTCCCCGCAGCCAGAGGACCGCGAAAGGGCCCTCGATCCGGGACTCGACGAAGACCCAGATGCGGCCGTGGAGCTTTTCGACGGGATATTTTATCGGGCGAGCCGCGATGGCGCCCCGGTAGCTATCGTAGCTGGTTATCCCGGACTGTTACCTTCGTCGCGCGTAAGCCAAGCCGAAAACTTGATCGTCCGAAGAGGATTCTTTCCTGATGTCACACCTTATCCTGACATGTCGCACCTTTACAGAAGCGACGTTCGCAGCGCAGGGCCGAGCCCCTAGGGACCCGTCAGCCACAGGTGTCCGGATTGGGTAGGCTCAAGAGGAAGGCGATTAGAACCGACACGCCTCTACAGAGGTAAGAAAACAACTTGTCATGTAATTTGTTGTCGTTTGAAGTATAACAGTGCCCTTTGTACATCTTGGCAGGAAGAGGAATATCTAGACAGTATCCGGAGATCCTGCCAACCACGCCTCCACCAGTCGGGCTCCAGGACCAACTCTGAGAGAGGAGGCAGACGTAGGGCCGACGCCGCGTAGTCCTCCGATAGAGGAAGCAGACATGCTCTCTGCCACAAATTCGGAGGTAGAGAGCGCCATGCATCATCGGTGTCGACGGGCCGTGCTTCACAACAACATCTTTTCCGAAGAGGCATTTAATGCCTTCAATTCAGGAGATGCATACATCCGAGCTTCTCAAAGCGGACTCGCTCGGGTGACAGTCCAGTATACCAAAGATATACGGGTAAGAAAGCTTGATTAGCATATATATAGCAGTAGCCCCTGAGACTTGAAACGGTTGAAGCAACAGTTTTGAGTATTAATTCATGCGCAGGTTCTTGTAGATAAGAATGAGCAATTGTCTCGGGAGCTAGAGGAGTGCAAGACTCAACTGAGGGCCACAGTTGCCAAGCTAGAGGAATCCCAGAAGGCCTCATGTGGTAATATTTATCCGAATTTTATGAAAATGCACCAGTTGGCAACTGGCTAGTATGACGAATTTAACAGAAAGTTCTGTAGACAACCCCGGAGTAAATCCGGAGGACGGCGGGGATGACGAGTCGCATCTCTAGAGGCAACTAAAGGCTGGTGAGTGCATTCTGACGCAAGTGAAGCATGATAAGAATATGCTCGAAGAAGCCAATGTTCGGCTGGACGTGGAATTGAAAGACGTCCACGTATAGCTGGCGGACTCCGTGAAGGAGAACAGAAGGCTTCGCCGTGGCATTTATCTTAAGTGCCTAAACGAACTGTAGTATAGTTCGGCGAGGAAGCATATTGAAAACGTTATGTTTGCAGGAATGCTGACGGGTTGCCCTGAGGAGGAGATTCCCGCTTCTGCAGGTGATTTACTGCAGGACCTCTCACAACTGCACGAGCGAGCTCAGCAGGTGATGCAGGGCATTGCACGGTCTTTGTGGCCATCAAGCTCCCTGCCAAAAGGCATGGGGGTCTTGTGGACATGCTTCAGGGAGCACGACAACGCTTCCGTTTGTGGAAGATATCATCTTGTTGGCAAGGTGCAAGAGAAGCATGGGCGATGGTGAAGACGTGCTACACCAAGCTGGACCCGAACCATATGGCCGAAGTTGGACCGGCCGGGCCAGACGGGCAAGAAATTCCCGTGAGTCTGGTATATGACCAGGTGGCGTTAGCCGCAAAGTATTCTCAACAGGATTGTAAGTTAGATAGCCTGTTGGAGGGTATAGAGGATGAATATAATCAGTCCAAACGACTGTGTAATTCGATGGACATAAGTAGCCCCTAGCCGGATTAAAATCATTTGTCGTGGCGGACCTTTTCGCTTCAGCCCCCGGATCCTAAAGTGCGGGGTGTGTCCGAATACCCGCTCGGTTATATAAAACCAGAGTATGCGTGGAGACCAGGCATAGGGGTCATAAGTGCTTGAACAGACAAGTACCCAACTAGTTATGTTATATTGCATGGTTAGCAATAAACATCTTCCAGGGAGAATAGTTCGTTAAGGGTTCCTTTCCCTGGGTAAGCATGTGTCAAGGCACATGTCCGGACTGCAAACCAAAGCGCAGGATACAAAACTTCTGGGGATTAATGTTATAATAAACGAAGACATCTTTTGTTCACCGACCGAATATTCTCTTAAGGGAACTAGCTTTCGGCTTCACCCAGTCTGAGGTACACATCCGGCTCATCCGGCAGTAACAATCGCAGAGGTGCTACCCTTATGCCCTAGCCGAATTAACGGGAACGTAGGGCATAAACATAGGAGCCAGGCAACCCAGATTGGCCACGTCTTAAGTCATATCGATGCATATAATGGTGAAGAAAAGGCACACATGGAAAGAGAAACACATGTGTGACGGGCAAAGAGCCCTGAAAGTAATTTATATTAAGCTTCCGTATAGGAAGCCCCCAGGTAAAGTTTCCACACATAGTGTGGCCGAAATAGTCTGGGAATCCGCACTGTATTGAATACTGTGTGTGAAAGGGAAGGGATCGAGAAAGGAAAAAGGGGGGGCATAATTGAAAAAGGAGGGTTAAGGAGACGAACACTGAGTTCAGCGCTAGGCGTAGAATCTCCGGAGTCTGGCCGCGTTCCATGGTTCGGCTCGAGTCTGTTATCGGACGCATTACATAAGCGGTACGCTCCTCCGGTGAGAACTTTGTCGATGATGAAGGGGCCTTCCCACTTGGGCTTGAGCTTGTCCTTCTTCTTCTCTGGTAAGCGTAGAACGAGTTCGCCAATATTATAAGTTTTGGCCCGCACTTCTCTGCTTTGGTATTGTCAAGCCTGTTGCTGATAGAATGCGAAACGGGCCTTGGCGACATCACGCTCCTCCTCCAGGGCATCCAAATTATCCTGCCGATCTAACTCGGCTTCCTTCTCTTCGTACATGCGTACGCATGGCGAATCATGTATTATGTCGCATGGTAGTACTGCTTCCACGCCGTACACCATAAAAATGGTGTGTATCCGGTGGCGCGATTCGGCGTGGTCCGCAGCCCCCAGAGTACGGAGTCGAGCTCCTTAACCCAATGAGTATCCGACTCTGTCAAGGATCGCACTAGTCTAGGTTTGATGCCGCTCATGATGAGACCATTTGCCCTTTCGACCTGCCCATTTGTTTGAGGGTGGTAGACGGAAGCATAGTCGAGCTTAATGCCCATTTTGCTGCACCAAGCTTTCACTTCATTGGCTGTAAAATTTGAGCCATTATCGGTGATGATGCTGTGGGGGACACCGTATCGGTGTACGACGCCGGATATAAAGTCTATGACTGGTCTGGATTCGGTCGTTTTCACTGGTTTGGCTTCTATCCATTTGGTGAACTTGTCAACCATGAATAATAAGTATTTTTTCTTATGGCTTCCCCCTTTAAGGGGTCCGACCATATCCATCCCCCAGACCGTGAAGGGCCAAGTTATGGGGATTGTTTGGAGAGCGGTAGGGGGCATATGACTCTGATTGGCGAAGAGCTGGCAACCGACGCAGTGTTGGACAAGGTCCTGTGTGTCTGCTCGGGTCGTCGGCCAATAGAAACTTGTACGGATGGCCTTGTTGACTAGTGCTCGAGCCACAACGTGGTGCCCGCCCAGTCCGGCATGGATCTCAGCCAAGAGCTTCCACCCTTCCTCTTCAGAGATCCACCTTTGGAGCACTCCGGTAGCACTTTTCTTATAGAGCTCTCCTTCATGGACTTTGTAAGCTTTAAAACGCCGGACAATGCAGCGTGCTTTGTTTTGGTCTTCAGGGAGCTCCTGCCTATTTAGGTAGGCCAAGAAAGGCTCAGTCCACGGGGCGATGATAGCCATTATTTCGTGAGCTGATGATGTTATTTCGATGGTAGAACCTCCGACTATGTATGATAGTTCAGAATCTGGGGATGTATTCGGATCCGTGCTGGTATTGCCGGATTCCCCTTCCCATACCACGGATGGCTTGAACAGTCTTTCCAGGAATATGTTTGGTGGGACAGGGTCGCGTTTAGCGCCGATGCGGGCAAGGACGTCTGCCGCTTGATTGTTTTCTCGAGCCACATGGTGGAATTCGAGTCCCTCGAACCGAGCTGACATTTTAAGGATGTCATTGCGATAGGCCGCCATTTTCGGATCCTTGGCATCAAAGTCTCCATTTATTTGTTATATTGCGAGGTTGAGTCTCCGCGCACTTCTAGGCGTTGAATGCCCATAGAGACTGCCATCCGAAGACCGTGCAACAGAGCCTCGTATTTGGCTGCATTGTTGGAGTCTGTGTATAATATTTGGAGGACGTATTGGACCGTGTCTCTGGTGGGAGAGGTCAGGACGACGTCTGCTCCCAATCCGACCAGCATTTTAGAGATGTCAAAGTGCATGATCCAGTTAGAGTATGCACCGTACTCTTTAGGGAGTTCGGCTTCCGTCCATTCGGCGACAAAGTCAGCTAATACTTGCGACTTGATAGTCCGCCTAGGCTTGTATGTTATGTCAAACGAAAGGATCTCGATGGCCCACTTGGCGATCCGGCCCGTGGCATCGCGGTTATTTATTATTTCGTTTAGCGGTACTTCGGAGGCCACCGTAATCAAACACTCTTGAAAGTAGTGTCGTAGCTTCCGGGATGATATGAGGACCTTGTATGCTATTTTTTGATAGTGTGGGTATCGGGATTTGCATGGGGTAAGGACTGTGGATACATAATAAACCGGCTTCTGTAGCGGGAATTTGTATCCGTCAACCTCTCGTTCGATGATGAGTACTGCGCTTACAACTTGATGTGTTGCAGCTATGTACAGCAGCATAGGTTCGCCGATAGTTGGCGCTGTTAGGACTGGATTACTAGCCAATAAGATCTTTATTTCATCTAGTCTGGCCGCGGCTGCGTCCGTCCACACGAAGTTTCGGTGCGCCGAAGGAGGCGATAAAGAGGCAATGCCTTTTCTCCTAATCTGGAGATAAAGCGGCTTAAAGCAGCCACGCATCCAGCTAGTTTCTGGATGTGTTTGAGGTCTATTGGTATAGCCAACTGTGACAAAGCTCGGATTTTTGCCGGGTTAGCTTCAATTCCTCTATTGGAAATGATGAAGCCCAGCAGTTTTCTAGAGGGGACGCCGAAAACGCATTTCTCCGGATTCAGCTTGATGTCGTATGTTCGTAAGTTGTCGAACGTAAGCCTCAAGTCATCAATTAGCGTTTCGACGTGTCTTGTTTTTACGACTACGTCGTCCACGTATGCCTCCACTGTTTTGCCGATTTGCTTTTCCAGGCATGTTTGAATCATGCGTTGATAGGTTGCTCCGGCATTCTTAAGCCCGAAAGGCATAGTGTTGAAGCAGAAATGGCCATATGGTGTTTTGAAAGCTGTTGCAGCTTGGTCGGACTCTGCCATCTTTATTTGATGGTATCCAGAGTATGCGTCGAGGAAACATAGCAAGTCGTGTCCGGCTGTGGCATCGATGATTTGATCGATGCGAGGGAGGGGAAAGGGATCCTTGGGGCAAGCCTTGTTAATGTCTTTGAAGTCGACGCACAGGCGCCAGGATTTGTCCTTCTTTGGTACCATTACCAGGTTCGCCAGCCAATCCAGATGTTTGATATCTCAGATGAATCCGTCCTCAAGTAGCTTGGCTAGCTCCTCCCCCATGGCTTGCCGTTTGGGCTTCGAAAATTGCCTTAGGGTCTGTTTAACAGGTTTGTATCCCTTCAGTATGTTGAGGCTGTGTTTGCCCAATCCATGTGGGATGCCCGGCATGTCTGATGGGTGCCAGGCAAAGATATCCCAATTCTCGTGCAAGAAGTCGCGCAGTGCAGCGTCCATAGCGGGGTTCAACTGTGTCCCGATGGAAGCTGTCTTCGTCGGGTCCGTTGGGTGTACTTGGAATTTGACTATCTCATCTGCGGGTTTGAATGAGGTGGACTTGGGTCGTGTCGAGTATCACGTCGTCCCTGTCCACGGTGGTGCGTAGCATGGTTAATTCTTCTGCCGCTAGGGCTTCGGATAATGCTTCCAAGGCCAGCGCTGCAGTTTTGTTTTCGGCGCGGAGTGCGACGTCCGGATCACTAGCTAGAGTGATGATTCCATTGGGTCCGGGCATTTTAACCTTCATGTACCCATAATGGGGTATGGCTTGAAAGCTCGCAAACGCGTCTCGCCCTAGAAGGGCGTGGTATCCGCTCTCGAAAGGAGCCACTTGGAAGGTGATTTCTTCGGACCTGTAATTCTCTGGGGTACCAAATACCACATCGAGTGTGATTCTTCCCGCACACCGTGCCTCCCGACTAGGGATTATTCCCCTGAAGGTCGTGCCACTTTGTTCAATGCGGCTTTTGTCCATCTCCATATTCTTTAGTGTTTCTTCATAGATTAGGTTTAATCCGCTTCCGCCGTCCATGAGTCCTTTAGTGAGCCGAAAGCCATCCACTATTGGGCTGAGGACCAGAGAGGCCGATGCCCGAACAGACTGGAATTGGGGTTCGTCACTGGCATTGAAGGTTATAGCAATGTCATTCCATGGATTTACTTTTGCCACATGGCAAATTTCAGCGGAGCTTCGATGCGCTCGTTTGCGCCTATTGTTTGAGGAGAAGGTCTTGAAGACTGTCAGCACCGTATTGTGTTCCTTGGCGGGATGTGGTTCTGCTTTATGGCTCTCGAGGAGATCCTCGCCACTCTTAGCTACCTGCCGGAGTATCCAACATGCTCTAAGGCTATGGGTCGGCGTTGCATCCGGCGTGCTGTGAAGCTTACACGGCCCGTTGAGCCATTCCTCCAATACGGTTCCACGCCCTGGGGCGGGTTTTGGTTTCTTGGGAATTGAGTTGGTCGATTTATGAGAGTTCGGCCGTTTAGTTCGGACGAAGGTTCCGGTGAGGGCCATACTATCCCAAAATTCCGTTTGGGTTTTCCAGGCACTTTCCATCGCACAATACTTTTATACTATGGTTGCTAAGTCTGTAAAGTGCACTATGTCACGGTGACTTATAGCATTAAGGAGTCCTTTGTTCGTGCAGTTTCTGCAGAAAAGAGAGACTACGTCCTCCTTGTGGCAGTCCTTGACCTTATTAAGAGGAAGGAGGAATCTAGCCTAGTAATGATGTACCGTCTCCTGGGGTTCCTGCCGGACACGGGAGAGACGGATTAAGTCCGAGCGGGCGTCGTTGGCTGAATCCGGATTTTGATCCGATCTGACGCCCGGGGGCATGAGAAGTGTCGGGCCTGACAGTTCGGGATCTAGAGTATTACCTAATGCCTTTGGCCCAGGCCCGATTCTAAGTCCGGGACCTGGGTCACGTATTCCTTTGGGTGGGTGTTCGGCTCACTGAGTTCGGTGATCCGGACATAATTCGTCCTCAAAGTTGAGGATCAACCCACGTGTGGTTCCTCCACTACCGCTATCTCATGGGTGGCCGGCGGGGATCTAATATCACTTTGGTCAGGTTTAAGCCCAATCCGGTCCTAGTTTGTAACGACTCCCAAAGCGGCGATGCGATCCAAGAGGTTGTTAAGAGAGGAGAGCTCCATCGGATCCATCTGTTCGGCAAGCTCCGAATCAATGCGAAGGTTATGCGTGATGACCCGAGAGGCCATCATCGGCGCGACAGCCGATGGGGCGGTCATAACAAAGCCGCCAAGTCGGAGAGTCTGGCCTACAGCCAGCGCTCCCCCATAGGTGATGTCGTCCTTGACAACGAGACGAGCCATCGAGCCTTTGAAGTGGTGACACAGAGGAACTCTCAATGAAAGCACCAATGTCGGTGTCAAAACCGGCGGATCTTGGGTAGGGGGTCCCGATCTGTGCGTCTTAGGCTGATGGTAACAGGAAGCAAGGGACACAATGTTTACACAGGTTCGGGCCCTCTCGATGGAGGTAAAACCCGACTTCCTGCTTGATTAATATTGAAGATGTGTGGAATACAAGAGTAGATCTACCACGAGATCATAGAGGCTAAACCCTAAGAGCTTGCCTATGATGGTATGATTGTAAATGTGATCGGCCCTCTAAGGACCATCCTCTCCGGTTTATATAGACACCGGAGAGCTAGGGTTTACATGGAGTCCGTTACAAGGAAGGAAACATAATATCCAGATCGCCAAGCTTGTCTTCCACGCAAAGGAGAGTCCTATACGAACATGAGCCGAAGTCTTGAGTCTTGTATCTTGACGCTTCTATAGTCCGAACGATGAATATAGTCCGGCTGTCCGGATACCCCCTTATCCAGGACCCCCTCAATTGCAACGTAGTTAGCTTGAAGGGGTTAAACGGAACAAGGGACACAAAGAATTTATAAATACGCTTGACCTAGTTCTCGATCTCTTCTTTCTTGCCCTAAACCGCCGCCGGGTCACCCCTTTATATACACAGGCTGATGTCCGGCGGCTTACAGAGTCCCGTCCATCTCATACACGACGTGTCCAGCTAGGTGACAGAATTACACTTTCCTTAACATACAAGTTAAACATATGGCGGTTTACGCCCGTGGGCCTCAAGTTGCCTTTGGGTCTTGGGCCTTCAGTAAGCTTGCTTCATGAACCGCCATCTTCAACATCTTCATGGGCCTTCTTGTTATGAACCGCCAATGGTATGACCCGGCCCCTCCTGGGCGGGTTATATCCAATAGTTATATCCCCAACATTAGGCCCCAGGTTGATGTGAACTTGTTCATATCAATCTTCAACACTTAGAAAAAAAAATCCTTCCTCATCTATTCTTGCGGAATCTTGTAACCCGCCATGACGTCATCTCCTGGACTTGTGGTAACCCGTCGTGAGGTCACCTCACATTAATATTACACGATGATATGCCTTCACTTTTAATGAATCTCTGACAATCGAGTGTCTGTGTTGTCACATATCCATTTTTGGCCTCCTCGATTCCCGCACATGCCACTTGTCCTTTCTGTCTTATAAATAGGGCCAGGGGTCCCTTTCACTTTCCCGCCCCCTGCCTCCTCGTCTCTATCTTCTTTCTCATGATGCCTCAGCGCCCAAGCTCCACCGCCGCTGTCGACCTTTGCCACTGCCTCGACCATGGCCGCTGCATCAACCTGAACCGACCAGAGTCCGTCTGCGTGCCTCCGCTGTTTAACAGCTCCGGTACGTTTTCCCCTCTCTTTCACCACAGATCCCATTAGGGTTTCTACGAGTTTGTCGGAGTTCATCTCCGCCCTTCTTCACACCCTGCATTCAATCATATTTCCATTAATACAGCCCACTTATGATCTTTTGACCTCAACTGGCCGACTCTCCATTTTGGAAGAAGAAGCCGCAAGATAAGCCTGCTAAACCGGCTCGTACCAAGACCAAGGCCACCAAAAGGCCTGCCAAGAAGAAGATCACCGATCCTGCAGAGTTAAACTTGGATGACGACGGTGATGATGATGAGTCGGAGGTAGAACTTGACTGTCAGATTTAGGGATCCGGCAACCCTTGAGAGGTTCAAACTCTGGGGTGCGTGCGGAGATCTCAACCTGCGCAGCCTGCCTACTCGCGATCCTCCCTAGCCTAGCACGTCGAGCTCAAAGAGACACAAAGACATAGAGGTTTATACTGGTTCGGGCCACCGTTGTGGTGTAATACCCTAATCCAGTGTGGTGTGGTGGATTGCCTCAAGGGGATATGGATGAACTAGTACAAAGGATGAACAAGCCTCGAGAGATGAGGTGTTCTTGAGCTGGTGTGGTGCTCTACTTGTTCTGATTTCGGTCCCCTTCCTATGGTGGTTGCTAGTCCTATTTATAGTGGCCTTGGTCCTGTTCCCAAATATGAGCGGGAAGGGATTCCACATCGGCGCGATTTCAAAGGGGACAAGTAGTATAGTATATCCTGTCTTCATCTGCGAAAAGCCTCTGGTCGTGACGCTATGGTCGGCTCGTTGATGACCTCCATCCTACCGTCCTGGCGGTCTTGGTCTTGTTGCACCAGAATGGAAACCTTTGGCTGATTCCTTGGGACTCTGCGCCTGTGGCTTGCCTCCCTTGCACCGATGAGGAAACCTGCGCTCTGCGCCCACCTGGTGCCCTCTTGGCCTTGGTCGTCATGGCTCATGTCAGACCGAGCCTCATGAGATATCGTGCATAGAACTCTCCGCCCCTCAGGAGCCCTCCTGAGGATGCCACTTCCTTAGGGGGTCTTGGCGTCGTCCGCCTCGCGAGACTTGGCCCCTCCAAGGGTCTTGTGGTGTTGGTGCTGAAGCTGGGCCGTACCAGGCCGTCGATGAAGCCATGTGGAGGGGGCGCAGGCAGGCAGCGTTGGATACCCCCAAATCCAGGACGCCGACAGTAGCCCCTGGGCCCAAGGCGCTCTCGGACTTGGCTTCCGGGCCAAGCCAAAGGGCAAGTGAGGAGCGCCACGGGCCCTAACCGCCTGCGACCTTGATGATGCATGGCGACTGATTGGATGTGGCGACTCCGTTTCCCCACGCTGCCTGGGCAACTGCTCCCGTCTGACAAAAGGGGTTCCGCCTGCCGCCAGGCTTTCATTGCTCCTTCTTCTTCTTGCTCCAGATCCCCTTCTCCCCACAGCGGAAGAGTTCACCAGATCTGCCGATTTTCCACCAAATCTTCTACTTGATGGCCGCCGAGAAGACCACGGCTTCCTCCTCGGCTGCCGGCTCCGCCTGGTATGAGCCAGGGCTGCTGGCGCCCTGCATGACCGGGAGAAGCTCCAGACCATGCTCCTCCTGACGGCGAGTGATGATAATCAGTGGAAGAAGACTGTGCTTCGGGTCGCCATCGCTACACCGGAGCCCGCGGGCAGCAACTTCTTCCCCTTCTTCATGCACAGCGTCTTCTCGGGGCTGATACCTCCATTCTCCCCCTTCTTCTTCGCCATCCTTCACCAATATGGTCTTCACGCGCTCCATATCCACGCCAACTCCATCCTCCTTCCGTCCCTTTTCTCCTTCTATTGTGATGCGTTCATGGGGGTGATGCCCTCCGTTGCCCTGTACCGTCATTTCTTCTTCCTTCGCAAGACCAGCGACAACCCGGTTAGGTGCATCGTCTTTGTCGCGGTGCTGGGTGGTAACGCAATCTCCCGCGCCGGGAAGAATGTGGAGGATGCCGTGAAGAGGTGGGTTTTGATGGATGCCAAGAGATCCCAGAGCTCGTTGAAGCTGTCGACCGCATTCCCCGTCACCGAGAAGTGGTGGCGTTCTGAGAAGATTACCGACCCTTCTCTAGCGTCGTTCGTGAAGAAGATGGATAAGGAGCTGAAGAGCGCGAAGCTGATTGGGGCCATGCTCATCAGGGAGTTCCTGAAGCAGCGCATCGCGCCACTTCAAGACCGCCCCCTCCCCTTGTGGAAGCTTGGTGATGACGACGACAAGATTTGCCTGCGGCAAGATCCCCTTCCCGAGGAGGAGCTCCAGAAGATTGGCTTCCACTGTACTGTCGTGATGACGCCGAGGAGGTTGTCGCGGCCATGCTTATCTTCGACGAGCTTGGCTTAGTGCGGCTGGGGCCTTTCCTGCCGCCTACTGCCTTGGTGCACCTTTCCTCCGACGGCCAATCCTCTGAGGCCACCGAAGACGAGGTTGTGGAAGAATCCTCTGCTCCGGAGCGAAGGGAGCTCCTGCGCGACCTTCCTGACGATGACGATGACGGCGAGCCCCTTGTGGTGGAGGTGCAACGCCCTCCAAGAGTCACCACGAGATCTGGGGTGGCCTCCTCGAAGTAGCCCAAGCGAGCAGTCGTGAAGAAAAGCAGGTCCGCACTGATCCCCTCGGGCAGCAGCCCACCTTCGCTGACGCTCCCGGGTGGCGCCAACCGCGACCTCTCCTGTCCCCAAGAGCTCGGCACCAGCTGCTCCACCCCAGCGCCCGCTGTTGAGCATGAAGAGGCGCTATGCCTTCATCGATCAGAAAGTCTCTCCCTTAACCTTGCTTGCTGGTTCTTGAAGTGGTATTGAGCGTCTTCTCCTGTCGCTAGGCAGCAGCCGCCGAAGAAGCAGGAGGGTACGGAGGTTGCCGCGACCGCAAGCGATGAAGCGGCCACCGCGGCCCTGGTGAAAAAGAGTGCCACTATCCCCGCAGCCCCAGAGGTGACGCCATCTCCGGAGGACGTGGATGCTCGTCCTCAGGAAGTGTCGGTGCCCTCGGCAAGCCTGACTCCTCCGGCACCCAGCCTTGCTGCGGCTGCTGAGGACAACCAGCCTCCGGAGCCCACGGTCCTTCCTGAGACTGAGGTTTCTTCGGCCTTGGCGCCTGATACGTCTCCAACATATCTATAATTTTTGATTGTTCCATGTTATTATATTACCCGTTTTGGATGTTTATGGGCTTTACTTTACACTTTTATATCATTTTTGGGACTGACCTTCTAATCGGATGCCCAGCACGAATTGTTGTTCTTTTTTCCTATTTTAGTGTTTCAAAGAAAAGGAATATCAAATGGAGTCCAAATGGAATGAAACCTTCGGGAGCGATCTTTTTGGAACAAACGCAATCCAGGGGACTTGGAGTGGAAGTCAAGCAACAGACGAGGCGGCCACGAGGGTGCCCGGCGCGCCCCCTAGGGGTGGGCGCGCCCCCCACCCTTGTGGGCCCCTCGAGAATCCACCGATCTACTTCTTCCTCCCATATATACCCATGTACCCCGAAAACATTCTGGAGCACCACGAAAACCTAATTCCACCGCCGCAACCTTCGGTATCCGCGAGATCCCATCTTGGAGCCTTCGTTGGTGCTCCGCCAAAGGGGGAATCGACCATGGAGGGCATCTACATCATCTCCAAGGCCTCTCCGATGAGTTGTGAGTAGTTTACCACAGACCCTCGGGTCCATAGTTATTAGCTTGATGGCTTCTTGTCTCTCTTTGAATCTCAATACAAAGTTCTCCTCGATCTTCTTGGAGATCTATTCGATATAACTCTTTTTGCGATGTGTTTGTCGAGATCTGATGAATTGTGGGTTTATGATCAAGTTTATGTATGAGAAATATTTGAATCTTCTCTGAATTCTTTTATGTGTGATTAAGTTATCTTTGCAAGTCTCTTTGAATTACAGTTTGGTTTGGCCTACTAGATTGATCTTTCTTGCAATGGGAGAAGTGCTTAGCTTTGGGTTCAATCTTGCGGTGTCCTTTCCCAGTGACAGCAGGGGCAGCAAGGCACGTATTGTATTGTTGCCATCTAGGATAAAAAGATGGGGTTTATATCATATTGCATGAGTTTATCCCTCTACATCATGTCATCTTTCTTAATGTGTTACTCTGTTCTTCATGAACTTAATACTCTAGATGCAGGCAGGAGTCGGTCGATGTGTGGAGTAATAGTAGTAGATGCAGAATCGTTTCGATCTACTTGTCACGGACGTGATGCCTATATACATGATCATGCCTAGATAATCTCATAACTATGTGCTTTTCTATCAATTGCTCGACAGTAATTTGTTCACCCACCATAATACTTACGCTATCTTGAGAGAAGCCACTAGTGAAACCAATGGCCCCCGGGTCTATCTTTTATCATATAAGTTTTACATATACTTTTAATTGCATGTTTACTTTTCCATCTATATCATAAAAATACCAAAGATATTTATCTTATGATATTATCTCTATCAGATCTCACTTTCGCAAGTGGCTGTGAAGGGATTGACAACCCCTTTATTGCATTGGTTGCGAGGTTCTTGTTTGTTTGTGTAGGTGCGTGGGACTTTTGAGGAGCCTCTTACTGGATTGATACCTTGGCTCTCAAAAACTGAGGGAAATACTTACGCTACTTTGCTGCATCACCCTTTCCTATTCAAGGAAAACCAATGCAAGCTCAAGACGTAGCACGAAGGATTTCTGGCGCCATTGCCAGGGAGGTCTTCACTCAAGTCAAGACATACCAAGTACCCATCACAAACTCATCTCCCTCGCATTACATTATTTGCCATTTGCCTCTCGTTTTCCTCTCCCCCACTTCACCTTTGCCGTTTTATTTGGCCATCTTCTGTTCGTCTTTTCGTTTGCTTTGATGTCTTACTTGGCTCGTTTGCTCATTTGGTTGGAATAATTGTGTATTTATTACTAAACTAAGAAGCTAAGATCTATGGATCCTCATCCGCTTGCTAATCTTTTTAAGAGATCCAATTATGATGAACCAATTGCTAGTGAGTTTTATGCACTAGATTATCTTTATGAAGTTTTGCTTGAAATTCGTGAATCTGAAAATTGTGATGAAGTACTTTATGAAGTGATTCACGATAGATCTTTAAATAAAAAATCATGATTGCAATGATTTACTATAAATTTTCTTGATGTCAGTTGTGCTAATAATATGCAAAACCCTAAGCTCGGGGATGCTAGTTTTGCTATGTCTACTACTTGTTGCAATGATCATGATTGGGGTGATTCTTCTGATGATCTTGAAAATTATTTAAGCCCCATGATGAATATGAGATTGATAGTGTTTGCAACAATATTGAAAGTGGGTTTGGAAGAGTGTCAACTTTAGATCCCACATATTTGGAGAATGTTCAATCTTATGGTATTTTGGATAAAAGTGGGTTCACTACAAAAAAAGACACATCCGTGACATTTTGGGCCGAACGAATTTTTTTTATACTTATGACACTTCTATGACGATAATTGTGACAAAACCCGGTATCATCATAGATGTGGTGGGCTCCTACTTATATGACAAAAAATCATGACAGAAAATGGGCTTTACATCCTGGGCGGGCCGGAGACGCAGCTGCATGACATTTTTTGGGCCGTCCATGACGGAAAAACCGTGGTAGAAGCGAGGGCGAGGAAAATTTCGGCGAGTTCCCGGTTACGGTGGGTGGTCGGGGGCCGAGCGATGCGCGTTTCTCTCGTACACATATGCGCATGTGTGCGAGGCGTTGGGATCTAACTGAACCCGAGCGATTGCACTGCATGCTACGCGTTACTGAACCCGAGCAATCGATTGATGGCTGTTAACTGAACCTGATCGAGCGATTCCTTCGCTACTGTTGCTAACTGGAGCTGATCGATGCTGCCTCTGGATGAACAGTGAGCGTTGCGGGGGTGTTTAGATGAACAGTGAGCGGTGGGGGTGGATGAACAAGACCCCGTGGCGCTGCCTCTGGATGAACAGGACCCCGATCGATCGAGCTGGTTGGCGCTGGATGAATAGGACCCCATGAAGGGCTGGTGAACAGGACAACCCCATGGAGGACTGGATGAACAGGAGATGGTGGAGGGGTGGATGAACAGTAGCCCATGGAGGGGTGGTTGAACAGGAGCCCGTGGAGAGGGATGGTTGAACAATAGCCGGTGGAGTAGCGCGCAGTGGAGGCTGGATGAACAAGAGCCCGTTGATGAACAGTCGCAGGTGGAGGCTGGAGGAGGTCGACGGTGGATGAATAGTAGCGCGTGGAGACTGGAGGAGGTCGACGGTGGGGATGAACAGTATCCCGTGGAGCCCCATTTTGCGGTATGCCACACCCCTCCCGATGAACAGGACCCCCGTTTCGACCGAAGCACTCTAACACAAGTCCATTTCGTCCGTTTTGCGGTACGCCACACCCCTCCCGATTAATAGGACCTCGTTTCGACCGTAGGAGGTCCAACACAAGTCTGCTTCCTCCGTTTTGCGGTACGCTAGACCCCTCCCGATGAACAGGATCCCGTTTCGAACGTGGCTGGTCGAACACAAGGCCGTTTCCTCCGTTCTGCGGTACGCCATGCCTCGTTTCCATCGCTTGTTCCGTCCAAGCCCTCCCGATGAACACGGCGACGCATTCTGTTCCAACCCAGCCAGTTGGCTCCCCATGAACACGACGATGACGTTGTTTCTCCGTTCCGACCCAGCCATGTACACGAGCCCTGGTTGTACGTATATATGCGCAAGTAGGTGTTCGAGACCCCGCCCATATGTACGTACGTGGCTGTATTTTCTTTCTTGCACCCTGGCCACTATACGTACGTGTACATGCTACGTGGGTGCCTCTACTACGACACGTGCGCGCCTCTACATCCACCAGTATGTACATACACATTCGCGACCACAATGACAACGCTACGTACGCTTCGACCAGGTGGGTCCCGACTGTCAGGCACTTCCTTGCATGCGAAGATGTAGATGGTGGGTCCAAACAGACAGGGGGGCGAATTGTTTTTTTTTTATTTTTTGCCCGAACGCACTTCCTTGCGTGCGAAGATGTAGCTGGTGGGTCCCAGCAGTCAGGGGGGTGAATCGTTTTTTTTGGATGCACTTCCTTGCGTGTGAAGATGTAGCTGGTGGGTCCCAGCAGTTAGGGGGGAAACATTTTCTCGCGAAATAAGGTGGCTCGTCCGGTGGGTCCCTGCTGTCAGGTAGAGGAATCATTATTTTGCACGTAATAAGGAGGCACTTCCTTGCGGCCGCTGTTGACCCAGCTGTCAGCCTCTCCACGTACAGTACTCTTCCGATGGAAGTCGTTCCTTGACCACGTTGACCACGCCGTGCCGAGAGCACCAGGGCGGTGGACGACGGCGAGGCCTAGGAAGGGGATGATGCGGAGCTAGGGAAGACGCGGCAGTGGATGCCCACGCGTACAGGAGTATGAGGGTTCACTCGTTCGGCTATGGTGTGAGGCTGCCGTCACCGCAGAATAACTGGGGGTGTGGGTGAGTAGAGGGATGGCCTTGCCAGCGGCAGAAGTAGTAGGGGGCGGTGAGGCCTCCGCGGCATCACAGCCGGCCACGAGAGGCAGGAGCACGCGGCACGACCGACGCTGCTTTGGGCGGCTGGAGCAAGAAGACCAAAGGTTGAAGAAGCACTACGGCCGTTGGATGGACATCGTACGGTCACTCGAGCTAGAATCGTTCATATTGATTAAGTGGACAAAGCCATCCGTCCCCGTCAACTTAGTAGGCCCACAAGTCAGCCTCCCACCAAGGTGGGTCCCAGCTAGCAGGGGGAGTATTCATCTTTTTCTGCTTAATAAGGAGGCACTTCTGGTGGGTTCGAGCTGACAACGGGGGGAACGTTTTTTCGCGAAATACGGTGGCCCGTCAGGTGGGTCCCAGCAGTCAGGGGGAATTTTTTTTCACAAAATACGGTGGCCCATCTAGTGGGTCCCTGCTGTCAGGTGGAGGAATCATTATTTTCAGCGTAATAAGGAGGCACTTCCTTGCTGCAGTCCTGGACCCAGCTGTCAGCCTCTCCACGTACAGTACACTTCCGATGGATGTCGTTCCCTGACCATGTTGACCACCCCACGTTCCGTTGCATGCATGCGTCCATGGGCGTGGTGCGTCCCCACTGTCAGCCTCTCACGTACAGTCATCTTCCAATGACTCTCGGTTGTTGACCATGTTGATGACACCGTGCCGAGCGCACCAAGGCCGATGGACGATAGCGAGGCCCTAGACAGGAACGACCCGGAGATGGGGAAGATGGGCAGTGGAGTCGCAGATGAAGAGGAGTGGGAAACTAGACTAGTTCGGGTGTGCGGCAGCACAGCCGCGGTGCTGCCCAAGACAGGAGCAAGAACAAAGGTTGAAGAAGGAGCACGGCTGTTGGATTAACATCCAATGGTCCAGCTGCTAGAATCATTTGTTGAATAAGTTGACAAAGCCCTGAGTACACGTCCGCTTAGTAGGCCCACAAGTCAGCCACCAAATCTGACGGGTCCCAGCTCTCAACGGGATGAATATTTTTTTTTGCAAAACAAGGAGGCACTTCCTTCCGTGCGAAGATACAGCCGGTGGGTCCCAGTTGTCAGGTGGAGGAAACATTTTTTTCAGCTTAATAAGGAGGAACTTTCCTTGCATGCGACCATGGACCTCGTGGGTCCCAGCCGTCAGGCTCTCCACGTACAGTCCTCTTCCGATGACTCTCATTTCTTGACCATGCCGCACCGAGCGCAACGAGGCAGTGGACGACAGCGAGGCCCCGGACGGGAACTACTCGGAGATGGGAAGATGCAGTAGTGGGGTCGCCGATTGAGAGGAGGAGAAGGGTTATAACTGGTTCTGGTGCGGCGTGGGGCTGCAGTCGGTGGAGAATAACAGGAGGTGTGGAGGGGTGGAGGGATAGCCTGGCCGGCGGTGGGGTAGCGCTTCACAGCGATGCGTGCTAAGCAGAGCGTGCTAGACGCCGGAGGCCGGACCAGGCGGTCCCGGCGACGCTGAAGGAATAAGACGAGAGATTGAAGGTGCATGCCGGCCGTTGGATATAAATCCAATAGCTATGGATGTCACAATCATTTCTTAACCAAGTTGACAACGCCCTGTGTAGGCTTCGACCTATTGGCCCACATGTCAGCCTGCAAAAATGTGGCATATATTTAACCCATATTTACTAGAATGTACAGTCCATTTGCTGGGCTGGGTGAACAAATAATTTCGCGTCAATCAAGCCCATTGATACTTTCTAAGAAATCCCAGCACATTTGCACTTCCTTGAAATGCAAGAATTAGCTAGGCTCGTTATTTAGATAATGTTATGTTAGATGGAGCAATTAATATCAAAGAATAAACCGGAGAGGCACATTTTTTATATATATAATTAACAAATTAGCGAGTTATTGCTCAAAATAAAAATGAGTGCGTTATTATTAAATTGGTCCTTAAAATCTTCGCAAGATTTTGTATGCAATCACCAGGATTTTCCTTGCCTGTGAGTCAAAAACAACCAGGATTTTCCTTGCCAACTTATGTTAAACATTTACTTTTATAAGTTAATAACACATGGGATGTTTTTATAATGTATATATAAGTCTCTATAAAATATATGATAATAGTAATAATATAAATATATATATAATGTGGTTAGAAGAGAAAACATAAATTGGACACAAGATTATTATTCTTATATATATATATATATATATATATATATATATATATATATATAGAATAGAGACCTGCGTTTTACTTAAAAAATACATTGGGATGTTGATCTTTAAGAAAAAGCCCATAAGCCAGTATGGACCTCAAAAAATAAGTTGAAACCATTGTCTCCATATGTTGTGGGCTACGCATGTTAAAATACAAAACCTAGGCCTAGCTGATACTTGTTCGCCCTCTAGAAAAAAATGATACCAGATCCCGGAGCGAACTGGATTAAAGAGGGGGCCGGCGGCACGACTGAAGAAGCACATCAGGAGCGATTTTTTTTCTTAAGTGGATGGCTCTCAATAGCGTTTTTTTACTTGCCTCTGCACCATACAACTTGTATTTTTAGCCTTCCAGTCTGTCATGGTGGACCAGCAGCCCATTTGTTGGGCGGGCCAACCTACAGAAACCAGCACTCGATTTTTCATCAAGCCCCCAAAACAATGCAATACTATGTTTGTTTTGAGGCCGAAAACATTACGGCAGGGGTTAAGCGGGGGAGAGGGGAAGACAGAGTAATAAAAAGATTAAAAAGAGCTGATGCTCCGTTGCTACCCTAACAAAGCAGGTGCAATTCTTCTAGGGAAGAAGGTGTGTCGTTGACACCCACACGTCACATACCCCAAGTAGGCATACTAACAAGTTCACACACAAATACAACAGAAAAGGTAAACATTTGTATCAAACTCAGGTTCACGGGACACGTTCATATTCATAGCCAACATTCAGTATCAACAACTCAAAAGATTCATATATACACAAGCTCAGCATATCTATGCATCCAAATGATTGATAGATCACACGACGATATTCATACATAATTCACAAAAAGATTCAGATATACACATGTTCAGTATGTTTATGCATCCAAATGATTGAGATCACAGCCAATATGATCCATGGACCAACTTCAATTACCTAGGGTATAGACTGGTAAATGGTGTTCAGTCGGAGGTACTTCTTGCTAATATAAATTCTTGTACGAGTAAACTTTCGAGTACATAAGAGGCATCACAGACAATCTGAACTTTTCTTGTAGGTTTATCCTCAAATAGTGGCCTCGTGCCAAGCGAGGTTTGAGCAACTTGGCCACTACTTTCATCCAACTAGTTTACTGGCTCATCTTGGTCCTGTAGCTCGCCAAAATTCTACATTGCAGACGAGAAAGGAGGCGGTTGAGAAAATGAACCACCCAAATTTTTTATGCAGTTCAACTGAAATGGAGCATCCCTGGCGTGCAGACTGATTAAGTGCCAGATGAATATACGCGTCAACCAACTTGTCTGGAATCTTTAGACTCCATGCCATACAGTTCGCTACCATATCTGACGATAACCAAAAGGCACAAGTTGGGACCAAAGACTGGACTGTGTTCTTCTGAGCTATGCACCAAGCAATATTTTTGGCATTCACTCTCCTAATACTTGGGAGTTTGACAACTGGTTGACGCCGGTTGATACTCGAATGAAAATAGGCACTTCTTGTCAACATCGATGCTTGTCTGAGTGAACTTTGGAGTACATAGCAACAGCATAAGTATCTGTCCATCTGATCATTTTGTGCAGTTCTACTGAAATCACCCAATGCAATGATTTGCCTGCGAGTTCAGGCTCCAAGTTACTCCTTTATAAAATCGGCAAACAATAGCACAATACCAAATTACCAATACATGACAAGCACAATAATTAGGATAAAGACTAGTAACAACCTGTGTGAGGTAGCATATCAATTACTATTTCCTTTGACTGGAAGCTGAGATAAGCGAAGCGACTAACAGCGAAGGAAGAAAGCAAGCCGAGATTAGCGACTGACAAGAAAGGACGGAAGCTGTCGAGGCAATGAAGCACCCAAAGTTTTTGTGCAGTTTCACCAAAATCGAGCATCCCTGTTGGCACATATTTTGAGAGAGTGAGATTACTGTAATAGTGGGACTAGATGATGAAACATACACTAACAAATAGAAGCACCCTCATTATCTTAATGGGTAAAGTTAGCAACATAGTAGTCTTGCTTAAAGAGTGGTATTAGTTTATTTAATCAGTGCCAATTAGCTCAACACTCAAAGCATTGCCATTTATCATAGGTTGCAAAACTTTAACGTGCAAAGATAAAGGAGTTTCTCATGACAGTAGCACGATACAAATAGAGATGACAGCAAACTAATATGGATGAAGGCCTTAGGCCCATATCATCCTGAGAAAAAAAAACCTTATTCATGTAGTCCCATAAGAGATGATAAAGCACTCACTGGAATCACTCAATAGTATATATTTTTGTGCACTTCAAATGTATGGTTGAAATCACTCTTGTTTACCTGTGCTGAGATTATATCGAAAGATTATCAAGAACTTCCAGCAGAGTTAAAGCACTGGCTGGGATACAGTTCATTGTATTGTCTTGTGTAGTTCCACTAAAATGTATGATTGGCACAACATGATCCCTATTTTCACAAGTAGGAACAAGGTGAAACCTTCATTAGCTTAGTGAGAAAGGATAGGAAGACATTAGCATATTACTCTAACAGTACTTGTCGGCGTTCTGGAAATGGGGGTACCCAGACTTGCCTGCCTGCGGCCTGCGGCGTGGCTCAAGGAGTGGCCTAGTACAGCCCATCTTCATAAACACAAGCTCAAGACCCTTGTGAGGGGCCAAGCCTCGCGGGGTGGACGACAGGAAGCTTCCTCGGGCACGGCCTCGTTAGGCTGGCTCTCGAGGAGGCGGAGAGATCAAGGCGGGGTACCTCACGAGGTGCCCGTGACGCAAGCCATGACGACCAAAGCCAGGCGGGCACCAGGCGGGTGCCGGCCTGCGCAGAGTCCTTGTTTCCTCTTTGGTGCAAAGGGAGCAAGCGCAGGCAAGAGTAGCAAGCAAAGGCAACCATTTCGGTGCAACAAGACCAAGACCAGCAGGACGGCAAGATGGAGGTCATCATGGAGCCCAAGCCGGCGACACCGCCAGAGTCTTTGGCAGGCGAGGACTGACTTTAGTCATGATAAGTGTACTAGATGTTCCCCTTCAAAATGGCCAATTGTTGACGTCCTTCCCGCTCAATATTTGGGAAAAGGACTAGGGCCTTGCTCTATAAATAGGACTAGCCACTCTCAAGGCAAGGGCAATTGAAACCTTAGCCACCACCACCACCACCACAAGAACTCCACCCCACGCGAGGCAGTTCTTCCTTGTATTGTTCATCATCAGCCCCTAAGGCAATCCACCACACCACAAACTAGAGTAGGGTATTATACCACAATGGTGGCCCGAACTAGTATAAACCTCGTGTCCCTTGGGTTGTTCTTCGTGTAGTTTAGATCCTTGCGAGGTAACGAGATGTAGGTAGGTAGGAGGTGCGATCTCCGCGTGCACCCCAGAGTTTGAACCTAGAGGGTCTGCCGGAACCCGAAATCCGACATTTGGCGCGCCAGGTAGGGGTGCACCGAAATCCGCCTTCCACCGCCCTGTTTTTTGCCGCTCCTCGCATCCATGTCAGACGCTCGTCGAGCCCGCGCCGAGCGTCGGGCCGCTCTCACCACTCATGTCGCCCAGACAGCCCCGCCGGTGGGTGCCGCCGCCGTTCCTTGTCGCCTGCCGTCAACACCGCCACCGGCCCGGCGGGGAACGAGCAGCAGGCGTCATCTCTGCATCCTTAGGTGCGGCGAGAAGGCCGCACCGCCACCCCGTCGCTGACTCCAGCCGGTTCCACGTCCCACGCCCGTCGCGCTCCTGCGGACGCGCATGCCGCGATGCTCCTGGCGCTGGAACTCCTGCACTACCGTCCCGTCGACGACCTCTACGACGAGTGGCTCGCCCGCATCACCGAGCTTGTCAGTGCCACTGGGGGCTCCCCTGCGCCATCCCTCTCGCTGCATCGCGCCCCGCCTTGTGCGGGCGATGAAGCTCCGGGGGCGCCTCAGCCGCCTCCCCCTCAAGAAGGCGCCTTGGCCCCAAGGCGCGTGGCCCCTGGACGGAACCCACTCCGTTCGGCACCAACACAACAAGAGAAGAGCTACCAAGAGATCCCTCGTCCCCAAGAAGCTGCCCGAGTGCTCCCCGCACTGGCCCATCATGACCGCGCTCCTGCTCAAGTGCGCCAAGACCCTGCGCTGCTCCTGGCGGCAGCACACGGAGACTTCCAAGATCAAGCCCTCCATCACCAAAGGCCTCCCGTGGCCACTGCAGGCTGTCGTGCCTTCACCGCCGAGCAACGCAACGTGGCCTGGCCGGGCAAGTTCAAGCCAGATTTGCCCCCACGCTACGATGGCACGGCCGACCCTGCAGAGTTCCTCCAGCTCTATGAGCTGGGCATTGAAGCTGCCAACGGGGACGAGAAGGTCATGGCGAACTGGTTTCCCATGGCGCTCAAGGACGGTGCCCGCACCTGGCTCCTGAACCTGGCTCCTGGCACGATTTCCTCCTGGGACGAGATGCGCACCCGATTCATCGCCAACTTCCAAGGCACCCGCGACCGGCCCCCGGCCATGAGCGACTTGCGCCGCATCAAGCAGCAGCCAGGAGAGACCCTGCAGAAGTTCATCCAGCATTTCAACAACGCTCGCCTTAAGATCCCCAGGGTGTCTGAGGAGGCCATCATCTCAGCCTTCTCTGACGGTGTGCGTGACGTCAAGATAAAAGAAGAGCTTGCGATCCATGAAGACCTGTGCACCTCCCTGGAGCTGTTCAACTTGGCGACCAAGTGCACCAGGGCTGAGGAAGGACGCCTTTCCCTCCTCGAGCTGCCGGTTGCCGACCCAGAAGAGAAGAAGCCCAAGGTCAAGGACGTGAAGCGCAAGGGGGTTGCCATGCTTGCAGCAGAGCCGGGCACCAATCGAGGAAGGGACCAGCCTGAGTCATCCAAGGGTAGCCGGTACTGCATGTACCATGACCTCCACACCCACAACACCAACGAATGCCAAGAGCTTAGGGCCGTGCGGGACGTGCGTGCCGGCCGACGCCCCGAGCACAACGACTGGGGCTATGGCCGAGGAGGAGGAATAGGTGGAGGACGATGGGAAGACCGTGGCCCTTGCCAAGCGTGGCGCGATCGACCTCGCGAGGACCGCTGGCAGGACCAGCCTCGCGAGGGAGGTTGGAGGGATCAGCCTCGCGAGGATCGTCCACAAGGCAACGCAGGCCTCCCTCCTCTGCCACCGCAGCCAAGGAGGCATGAAGACCATCATCAGGACGAGGGGGCTGGGGGCTTCCAGGAGCCGCACGCAATCGCTTGCATCTTGGGCGGAGCTCAAGCCCCAACCTCTCAGCGCATCTTCAAGCAGTTCGCTCGTGAAGTGAATGCAGTCCTCCCCAAGCTCGGAGCCACATGCCCCCTCAGGTGGTCAGCATGCGCCATCACGTTCAGCTCAGCAGATCATCTCAAGTGAGCAGCCACAGCCGGAGTCCTCCCGATGCTTTGTTCCCCAATCATCAGCAATGTGCAAGTCACCAGGACCCTCATCGATGGCGGAGCAGGGCTCCATGTCCTGTCCGTCGAGACATTCAACAATCTCCAAGTGCCATACAATCAGCTTCAGCCAACCAAGCCTTTCTCCAGAGTCACTGATGGTTCCACAGTCCCGATAGGGCAGGTCTGCCTTCCTGTCACCTTCGGGAAGCACGACAACTACCGCATTGAGCTCATTGACTTCGATGTCGCGCACATTCGCCTACCGTACAATGCCATCCTCGGGTACCCAGCTCTGGCCAAGTTCATGGTCATGACTCATCATGGCTAACATGTCCTCAAGATGCCAGGAACTGGTGGAGTCATCACGGTGCCTTGTGAAGAGAGAGACACAGTGTGTTCTTTGGAGCGTGCTTTTCAAGCCGCGTCAATTGAAGACCCAGATCACAGGAGCGGAAAGCTTCCCGAGGCAGTCCCTAAGAAGAAGAAGACATTGCCTGGTTACAACCCTCGGGAGGCAGGCCCCTCAGAGTCCGCGCCCGTTCCAGGGGCGCCTCCTTCTGTCGCATAGGAAGGCGTGCCTGGCACCCTCCTCGAGCAAGGCTCGGGGGCTCTCTCCTGGAGGGTCGTCGACTTTGCTATGATCACGAGGGAGGCGCTCGGGCACCACTTGGAGGCGTGTTTCAAAGCACGTTTCCCTTAGGAAAGAGTGAGGCAAGGAGGACCGGACCCTCAGGAGTTCGTGAGCGAGATCATTCAAGAGCTGCAGGAGTCAAGAGTCATGAGTGATAGCCGCCACTTACCCGACGTAGCTCCCCATCCGGGCGAGGATGGTGGGCTGCGCGTCTGCATCGACATACCAGGGCTCAACCGAGCCGCCTCTCAAGAGCGCCTCTGGCCCTCACGCGTGGGACGCTGCGAAGGTCCACCCCACAGCTATGTTTGCATGCCTTACGGCATGCCGAACGCGGCCGCTGTGCGCCAGCGTCTCATGAGAAGCATCCTGGAGGCTCAAGAGGCCAGGCACTCCACAGTCCTGGCAGAGATGGAGATGGTCCGCGAGGAGCCACCAGCGCCTTCGGAGCCACCCGAGGCTCCTGGGCCTGGGGGCTCATGAAGATTGGCTTCCGCAGCACACGACGTCCGCTACATCAGCATCCCTTCATCTTCAACATCATCAGGTGACATCCTTCGAGTTTCATTTTTCAGCTGAGAGCGCCCTCAGGGCTGCATCATTCCCAGGCCGCGTGGGTCCGTCCCTGCGGCATGTACCCCTTTTGTTCATGTTTTTAACTTGCTTTGTTGGGGGCGCCCCTCAGGCTGCATTATCCCAAGGTCGCTCGGACCCGACCCAACGATGTTCGCCTTTCTCTACGCCTATCTAAATGGATTTGCTCCTTCATGATTAACGTGCTTGACTTGATCGCCCGCTCGATTGACACCAACTGATGAAGCTGCTCCCTAACGGCACGACGCTTGCGCATGGGTCCGTCCCTGCAACATTGACAAACCTGATTGGCTGAGCTCTGGCCGCGGCAGCCCCGCAAGGCGCCACCTCACCAAGCCTTCAGTGGCCTCGTCACCCCTCCAGAGCAACCAACAGCTGACTGTCGATTGTAACAGCAAACTCTCATTCTTCTTGTGATGAGCCTGCAGGATCTCTTCAAGGAGCAGCGTCAGGCGAGGCCTTCACGGCGTCTCCTTCACTCTCGTCCCCGTGAACCGCTTGCACGTTAAAGAGGGGGTACCTGAGCATCGCGACTCATGGACTCCTACTGGCTCTCCAGACCTCACCCCCTGGCTTTGTCCACGGCATCGCGACCTGGCATACCAGTGACGGCTGAGCTCGCTCGAGGGCCGGGACCCGAGGACGTAGAGCACGAAGGGGAGTAAAGGCGAGAGGGAAGAGGCACCCGGGGACCTCGCGGGGCAACTCCTCAGCTACCGATGTGCGGGCCTAGCGCCATGCCAAGGAGAGGTTTCTGACTCCCGAGATAAGTCGTCTTACGGAAATACTAGCTATCGCAGCACCGACCTTGCACCTAATGCAGTCCCGTTTTGGCAACGTCGCGCTCATTTCTCACCGAACAATGGCTGCTTGAGCGCCAAGGGGGACCTCCTGAGCATCGCGACTCAGGGGCTCTTATTGGAACCCGGGCCGCTCACCTCCTGGCCTTGACCACGGCATCATGACCTGGCATACCAGCGACGGCTGAGACTTGCCTTGGGACCGGGACCTGTCGGCGTAGAGCACCGAGCCCCCGCGAGGTTCGAAAGGACGAACTAAGCTAAGACGAGACGAGCATCTCACACCGTTTCACGACAAGAATCGTATTAAAAAATGGAACTACAGGCACCTTACAAACCCCCACAGGGTGTGTTCTTGGCTCCTCGCAGGAACAAAAGACGCGAGACCTAAGCAGGACTAACTACAAGGACCCTGACGAGCAGACGCCATCATCAACAATGGGCCGCACGAGGCTCGGCGCCAGCCTCATCCAAATCAGCCGCGTCGGCCACCGGGCGTGCTGGCCCTGCTCCAGGCACGGCGCGAGCTCGGAGGCTCGTAGCTATCGTCACTCGTCGTCGGGGTCAGAAGGAGTTCGGAAGAGTCGTCGGATCCTTCGAGGCGCCCACTACCATCAGAGGAGTTGCTGGAAGAGCTGGCGACAGCAGGCCTGGTCCCTGCCGCCCCAGAACTTCGTTCGCTACCTCTGGGACAACACTCCAGCCGGCGCCCATCTTCGTCGAAGACCTTGAAGAGCATCAAGGAGGCGCCATCGCAATCCAGGTGGATCATGAGGGCCCCCTCCGATCGGCAGACCCGGGCGATCTCGCCCCAACCCCGGGTCATGAAGACCTTGCCTGGAGCGATGACCTCGACGTCCGCTTCGGTTGCAGGAGTACGGCAGTCGGCGTGCTGCAGCCAGAGCTTGAAAGGCCCCCTTGGCAAAATCTTGAAGGCGAAGGAGGGAAGAAGGCGAATCCACGACCGAGGAGGCATGGCAGCGTGAAGCACAAGCTCGCGGGAGGAGGCCTCGACGTGAACCCCGGGAGGAATGACATGCACCACAGTGATCCGTCGACGGCGACTGAGGCTCTGGCGGTGCCGCTCGGCGCCTGCGCCTTAGGGACCCTCGATCCGGGCGTACAAGGGCAATGGGAATCCAGGAGGCGGCCGCTCGAACCATGGCCTCGACACCTCCTACCGGGCACCCCCTTCTCCGCGGCAAGAGATGAGCCGTTTCTTCGGCGGAAGCGGGGAAGGACCCTCTCGGGGGGCCTTCCCCTTCTCTTCAGCAGAAAACCATCGGATTGGTGCCATTGGCGTATGGTGGAGCAAGGGCGAAGAAGAAGATGGAAAGTAGCAGGAAAAGATGGACTGGAAAGGCTCTCGCCGTTCCGTACATATAGTCGAGGGAGGCCAACCGCCGGCCTCCACGATCATAGCTAATCATGACCCGTTTTGCATGCAGGGACTTGCCAATTTGTGCAGTTGCCGAGGCATCATGGGGAAGCAGGGACGCCCACGTCCAATCAACCACCACACGGCGTCCAAGGCTGTTGGGGCCCGCGGCGCTTCGCACTTGCCCCTTCGCTTCTCTGCTAAGCCAAGTCCAGGTGCGCCTTGGGCCCGGGGGCTACTGTCGGCATTCCGGGAACGGGGGTACCCAGACTTGCCTGCCTGCGGCCTGCGGCATGGCTCAAGGAGTGGCCCAGTACGGCCCATCTTCATCAACACAAGCTCAAGACCCTCGCGAGGGGCCAAGCATCACGGGGCGGACGACAGGAAGCTTCCTCAGGCACGGCCTCGTCAGGCTAGCTTGCGAGGAGGCGGAGAGATCAAGGCGGGGTACCTCACGAGGTGCCCGTGACGCAAGCCATGAAGACCAAAGCCAGGCGGGCGCCAGGTGGGCGCCGGCCTGCGCAGAGTCCTTGTTTGCTCTTTGGTGCAAAGGGAGCAAGCGCAGGCAAGAGTATCAAGCAAAGGCAACCATTTCGGTGCAACAAGACCAAAACCAGCAAAACGGCAGGATGGAGGACATCGTGGAGCCCAAGCCGGCGTCACCGCCAGAGTCTTTGGCAGGCGAGGACCGACTTTAGTCAGAATAAGTGTACTAGATGTTCCCCTTCAAAATGGCCAATTGTTGGCGCCTTTCCCCCTCAATATTTGGGAAGAGGACCAGGGCCTTGCTCTATAAATAGGACTAGCCACTCTCAAGGCAAGGGCAATTGGAACCTTAGCCACCACCACCACCACCACAAGAACTCCGCCCCTCGCGAGGCAGTTCTTCCTTGTATTGTTCATCATCAGCCCCTGAGGCAATCCACCACACCACAAACTAGAGTAGGGTATTACACCACAATGGTGGCCCGAACTAGTATAAACCTCGTGTCCCTTGTGTTGTTCTTCATGTAGTTTAGATCCTTGCGAGGAGGCGAGACGTAGGTAGGTAGGAGGTGCGATCTCCACGTGTACCCCAGAGTTCGAACCTAGAGGGTCTGCCGGAACCCGAAATCCGACAGTACCATCAAATTCATGATGGACAATACGCAAAACATTGCCTCATTGAACCAATGGCAATAAATTGACATGCAAAACAATAGCACTATTACGTCATGACACTAATAATATTCCCTCCCTGCTCCATGATACGTCTCCGTCGTATCTATAATTTTTGATTGTTCCATGCCAATATTCTTCAACTTTCATATACTTTTGGCAACTTTTTATACTATTTTTTGGACTAACATATTGATCGAGTGCCCAGTGCCAGTTCCTGTTTGTTGCATGTTTTATGTTTAGCAGAAACCCAATATCAAACGGAATCCAAACAGGATAAAAACAGATGGAGATTTATTTGGAATATTTGGGATTTTCCAGAGGAAGAAACAACGTGAAAACGATGCCCGAGGTGGCCAGGAGATAGGGCCCCCCCCGGGCACGCCTGGCACTCTCCTGGGCCACCCGTACGGCGTTTGACGCTCTTCTTTTGCCGCGAGAAAGCTAATTTTATGAGAAAAATCTGGGCCAAAGATTCACCCCTATCGGAGTTATGGATCTCCGGATATAAAAGAAACGGTGAAGGGGCAGAATCTGGGAACGCAGAAACAGAGAGAGACAGAGAGACAGATCCAATCTCGGAGGGGCTCTCGCCCCTCCCAAGCCATGGGAGCCAAGTACTAGAGGGGAAATCCTTCTCCCATCTATGGAGGAAGTCAAGGAATAATAAGAAGAAGGGGGCTCTCTCCCCCTTGCTTCCGGTGGCGCCGGAGCGCTGCCGGGGGCCATCATCATCACCGTGATCTTCACCAACACCGTCGTCATCTTCAACAACATCTCCATCACCTTCCCCCATCTATATTCTATGGTCCACTCCCCCACAACCCGCTGTACCCTCTACTTGAACATGGTGCTTTATGCTTCATATTATTATCCAATGATGTGTTGCGATCCTATGATGTCTGGATAGATTTTCATTGTCCTATTGGTGATTGATGAATTTCTATGATTGGTTTGAGTTGCATGCTTTATTAATGGTGCTGTCCTATGGTGCTCTCCGTGTCGCGCAAGCGTGAGGGATCCCTGCTGTAGTGTTTGCAATATGTTCATGATTTGCTTATGGTGGGTGGCGTGAGTGACAGAAGCACAGACCCGAGTAAGTAGGTTGTTTGCATATGGGATAAAGGGGACTTGATACTTTAATGCTATGGTTGTGTTTTACCTTAATGATCTTTAGTAGTTGTGGATGCTTGCTAGAGTTCCAATCATAAGTGCATATGATCCAAGAAGAGAAAGTATGTTAGATTATGCCTCTCCCTCAAATAGAATTGAAATAGTGATTACCGGTCTAGTAACATAGTCAATTGCTTAGGGACAATTTCACAACTCCTACCACCACTTTTCCACACTCGCTATATTTACTTTATTGCTTCTTTATCTAAACAGCCCCTAGCTTTTATTTACGTGTTCTTTATTATGTTGCAAACCTATCCAACAACACCTACAAATTACTTCTAGTTTCATACTTGTTCTAGGTAAAGCGAACGTCAAGCGTGCGTAGAGTCGTATCAGTGGCCGATAGGACTTGAGAGAGTATTTGTTCAACCTTTAGCTCCTTGTTGGGTTTGACACTCTTACTTATCGAAAGAGGCTACAACTATCCCGTATACTTGTGGGTTATCAAGACTTTTTCTAGCGCCATTGCCGGGGAGTCATAGCGTGGGGTGAACATTCTCGTGTGTGCTTGTTTTCTTTATCACTAAGTAATTTTTATTTGCTATTCTAAGTTGTTCTCTATCTTTAGTTATGGATATGGAACACGAAACACCAAAAAAATTAGGTGTACTTGCTACTCATGGAGATGGGGAACCTCCTAAAACCCTCGATGCTTGTTATGTTAAAGATATTATGTACTACTTAAATAACCCTGAGAAAACCCCATTCAATTATGTTATGGGACACACATTGGATCAACGTGAATACTTTAGGGATTATCGCTTGACACAAAAAGGGAAGATATTATGGGATCAAATTAATATGTTGCGTTGGTATGCTCGGGATCTATGCTTGAGATATGATATTACTTGTTGTTCTAGGATGAAGGCTCCACACCTTCCTTTTCATGCAAATTTAATGATAATGAAACCTTAGCTTCTTATGCTAGAGGTATATATGATTACTATGATGTTGAACAAATTGAAGAATTTGTTGCTTTTAAGGCTGCTTATGAAATTGAATCTTTGTTTGAAAAGTATGAAGCTTTAGATGATGATGTTTATAGGCCTGAAAATTATGCTATATTGAAATATTGCTATGAAAATTATGAATACAATTACAATATTAATGCATTTATTGAGAAAGTCTCCGCTGTCCAAGAAGAGACTAATATTTTGCAGGAAGCTATGGAAGAAGAAATTGATGAAACTGTGAGCTCATTGGATGAAAAAAATGATGAGGAGAGCGAAGAACAAAAGGAGGAAGAGCGGATTGATCACCCGTGCCCACCTTCTAATGAGAGTAACTCTTCAACTCATACATTGTTTAATTCCCCTTCGTGCTTACCGAAGGATGATTGCTATGATGATTGTTATGATCCCGTTGATTTTCTTGAAATATCCCTTTTTGATGATGCTTGCTATGCTTGTGGCCAAGATGACAATATGAATTATGCTTATGGAGATGAACTTGCTATAGTTCCTTATGTTAAACATGAAATTGTTGCTATTGCACCCACACAGGATAGTCCTATTATTTTTTGAATTCTCCCGACTACACTATATCGAAGAAGTTTGTGCTTATTAAGGATTATATTGATGGGTTGCGTTTTACTACTACACATGATGATTTTGATTGATATAATATGCATATTCTTGCTGCTCCTACTTGCAATTATTATGAGAGAGGAACTATTTCTCCACCTCTCTATGTTTCCCATACTATGAAATTGCAAGAAACTGCTTATACTATGCATTGGTCTTTACTTGGTGTGCATGAATTGTTCTCTTATGACATGCCAATGCATAGGAAGAGAGTTAGACTTCGTTGTTGCATGATTTATGTTACTTTGTGCTCACTACTAAATTACAAATCATTGTTAATTAAAATTGGCTTTGATATACCTTGGGATCCTGGTGGATCCATTACTTGAGCACTATATGCCTAGCTTAATGGCTTTAAAGAAAGCGCTGCCAGGGAGACAACCCGGAAGTCTTAGAGAGTCATTTATTTCTGTTGAGTGCTTTTATATAGTTTCAAAAGAAAATAAAAATAAAGAGGGGAACCTAAAAACTTTTCAAAAAGGAAAGTGAAAGTGAGAGAGACAAGCATTGTTGAAGTGGGAGCTAGCCTTGAACTCTGTTCATGCTCACGGAAACTTTGTGAATCTTAATTACAGAAAATTTTCATCAAAAATAACTATCCCCTTGTACAATTCCATTGTATTATAAAAATAATGTGCTAAGGTTTGCCTTTAGGATGTTTACAATGCTTGTTGGTTTGTACGGTGCAGGACAGAAACTTTGTCTGTAGTGCGCGATTTTACATTTTTAACTAGAACGTCAAACGGTTCTGATTCCTTTTGCACTGTCTCTATATACAACTTTTTTATTTTTCCTAATTTTGGTAGAATTTTTGGGGTAAAAGAAGTATGGTGGATGTTCAGATTTCTACAGACTGTTCTGTTTTTGACAGATTCTGTTTTTGATGCATAGTTTGCTTGTTTTGATGAATCTATCAATTTGTATTAGTGGATTAAGCCATGGAAAAGTTATATTACAGTAGACACTATGCGAAAACAAAATATGAATTGGTTTGCAACAGTATTTAGAGTAGTGATTTGCTTTATTACACTAACTAATCTTACCAAGTTTTCTGTTGAAGTTATGTGTGGATGAAGTGTCTAATCGAGGATGTCTCGATATGAGGAAAAGGAAGAGAGGCATGAGCTCAATCTTGGGGATTACCGAGGCACCCCAAGTAAATATTCAAGGAGGCTCAAGCGTCTAAGCTTGGGGATGCCCCGGAAGGCATCCCCTCTTTCTTCAACAAGTATCGGTATGTTTTCGTATTCATTTCGTTCATACGATATGTGCAAGTCTTGGAGCGTCTTTTGCATTTAGTTATCACTTTTTTTATGCACCATGATGGTATGAGATAGTCCTTGGTTGATTTATAGAATGCTCATTGCACTTCACTTAAATCTTTTGAGTATGGCTTTATAGAATGCTTCATGTGCTTCACTTATATCATTTGAAGTTTGGATTGCATGTTTCTCTTCACATAGAAAACCGCCATTTGTAGAATGCTCTTTTTCTTCACTTATATTTGTTAGAGCGTGGGCATATATTTTGTAGAAAGAAATTAACTCTCTTGCTTCACTTATATCAATTTAGAGAGATGACAGGAATTGGTCATTCACATGGTTAGTCATAAAATCCTACATAAACTTGTAGATCGCTGAATATGATATGTTTGATTCCTTGCAATAGTTTTGCGATATAGAGGTGATAATGTGTGGGAGGTACTAGTAGATGGTTGTGTTCAGTAAGGATGTTGGTGTTAAGGTTTGTGATTCCCGAAGCATGCACGTATGGTCTATTAACTATGTAACCAAATTGGCGCGCATTGTATTTTGATTGTTTATCTTTGCGTGAAGGTCGGGGGCGCGCGATGGTTAACTCCTACCAACCTCCCCCCTAGGAGCATGTGCGTAGTACTTTTTGCAATGGCTAATAAATTTTTGCAATAAGTATGTGAGTTCTTTATGACTAATGTTGATTCCATGGATTATACGCACTCTCACCCTTCCATCATTGCTAGCCTCTTCGGTACCGTGCATTGCCCTTTCTCACCTTGAGAGTTCGTGCAAACTTGGCCAGTGCATCCAAACCTCGTGATACGATATGCTCTATCACACATAAGCCTCCTTATATCTTCCTCAAAAGAGCCACCATACCTACCTATCATGGCATTTCCATAGCCATTCCGAGATATATTTCCATGCAACTTTCATCATCATCATATACATGACTTGAGCATTCATTGTCATATTGCTTTGCATGATCGTAAGATAGCTAGCATGATGTTTTTATGGCTTGTCCATTTTTTTATGGCATTGCTATGCTAGATCATTGCACATCCCGGTACATCACCGGAAGCATTCATATATAGTCATAACTTTGTTCTAGTATCAAGTTGTAATATTGAGTTGTAAGTAAATAAAAGTGTGATCATCATCATTATAGAGCATTGCCTCATGAAAAAAAAGAAAAAAAAAGGAAAGGCCAAAGAAGCCTAAATAAAAAAGGGGGCCAAAGAAGCCCACCCAAAAAAAAGAAAAAAATAGAAAAAAAGAAAAGGGGCAATGTTACTATCCTTTTTCCACACTTATGTTGTCACTTTCATATACTAGTGGGAATTTTTCATTATATAACTTGGCTTGTATATTCCAACTATGGGCTTCCTCAAATGCCCTAGGTCTTCGTGAGCAAGCAAGTTGGATGCACACCCACTTAGTTTCAGTTTGAGCTTTCATACACTTATATCTCTAGTGCATCCGTTGCATGGCAATCCCTATTCCTCACATTGACATCAATTGATGGGCATCTCCATAGCCTGTTGATTAGCCGCGTCGATGTGAGACTTTCTCCCTTTTTTGTCTTCTCCACATAACCTCCATCATCATATTCTATTCAACCCATAGTGCTATATCCATGGCTCACGCTCATGTATTGCGTGAAAGTTGAAAAAGTTTGAGATTACTAAAGTATGAAACAATTGCTTGGCTGACACCGGGATAGGCATGAGGGGTACCTTGTGTTAAGAAAAGGGAGCATACCAGACTATATGATTTTGTAGGGATAACATTCTGAAGCATTGATGTTTTGAAAGACATGATTTTTTGTTGGGATGCCCTAAGTATTATTGTTTTTATGTTAAATGATAGACTATTGCTTTGAATCACTCGTGTCTTAATATCCATGCCATGATTAGACATATGATAAAGATTATGCTAGGTAGAATTCCACATCAAAAATTATCTTTTTTATCATTTACTTGCTCGAGGACGAGCAGGAATTAAGCTTGGGGATGTTGATACGTCTCCGTCGTATCTATAATTTTTGATTGTTCCATGCCAATATTCTTCAACTTTCATATACTTTTGGCAACTTTTTATACTATTTTTGGGACTAACATATTGATCCAGTGCCCAGTGCCAGTTCCTGTTTGTTGCTTGTTTTATGTTTCGTAGAAACCCAATATCAAACGGAATTCAAACGGGATAAAAACGGATGGAGATTTATTTTGGAATATTTGGGATTTTCCGGAGGAAGAATGAACGCGAAACGGTGCCCAAGGTGGCCAGGAGATAGGGGGTGCGCCCACCCCCCTGGGTGCGCCTAGCACTCTCCTGGGCCACCTGTAAGGCGGCTGACACTCTTCTTTTGCCGCAACAAAGCTAATTTTATGAGAAAAATCTGGGCGAAAGATTCACCCCAATCGGAGTTACGGATCTCCGGATATAAAAGAAACGGTGAAGGGGCAGAATCTGGGAATGCAAAAACAGAGAGAGACAGAGAGACAGGTCCAATCTCAGAGGGGCTCTCGCCCCTCCCAAGCCATGGGAGCCAAGGACCAGAGGGGAAACCCTTCTCCCATCTAGGGAGGAGGTCAAGGAAGAAGAAGAAGAAGAAGGGGGGATCTCTCCCCATTGCTTCCGGTGGCACCGGAGTGCGGCCGGGGGCCATCATCATCACCGCGATCTTCACCAACACCGTTGTCATCTTCACCAACATCTCCATCACCTTCCCTCATCTATATTCAGCGGTCCACTCTCCCGCAACCCGCTATACCCTCTACTTGAACATGGCGCTTTATGCTTCATATTATTATCCAATGATGTGTTGCCATCCTATGATGTCTGAGTAGATTTTCGTTGTCCTATTGGTGATTGATGAATTGCTATGATTGGTTTGAGTTGCATGTTTTATTATTAGTGTTGTCCTATGGTGCTCTCCATGTCGCGCAAGTGTGAGGGATCCCCGTTGTAAGGTTTGCAATATGTTCATGATTTTCTTATGGTGGGTGGCGTGAGTGACAGAAGCACAGACCTGAGTAAGTAGGTTGTTTGCGTATGGGATAAAGGGGACTTGATACTTTAATGCTATGGTTGGGTTTTACCTTAATGATCTTTAGTAGTTGCGGATGCTTGCTAGAGTTCCAATCATAAGTGCATATGATCCAAGAAGAGAAATTATGTTAGCTTATGCCTCTCCCTCAAATAGAATGGCAATGGTGATTACCGGTCTAGTAACATAGTCAATTGCAGAGGGACAATTTCACAACTCCTACCACCACTTTTCCACACTCGCTATATTTACTTTATTGCTTCTTTATCTAAACAGCTCCTAGCTTTTATTTACGTGTTTTTTATTATCTTGCAAACCTATCCAACAACACCTACAAAGTACTTCTAGTTTCATACTTGTTCTAGGTAAAGCGAACGTCAAGTACGCGTAGAGTCGTATCAGTGGCCGATAGGACTTGAGAGAGTATTTGTTCTACCTTTAGCTCCTAATTGGGTTCGACACTCTTACTTATCGATAGGATACAACTATCCCATATACTTGCGTGTTATCACTCCACCACATGATTCACCTCCATAGACAAACATACACATGTACATGATTCAGCATAGGGTCCTACTAAAGATTTGTTTAACTCCGACAGGAAAATTAGGCAGTAATAAATTGGTGGTACTTAAGTACTCCTAATTAATTAAGTGAGACAGCAGAAGTGGAAGGTCTCCCTGGAGGATCGTCTCACATGTAAGGTAGTCGTTGCCGGAGCCCTTGAATGGCCTCGGCTGAGGCCTCTGGCTTCAGCAAGATCGCCTTGGCACTATTTATTCTTCTTCTTCTTCCTCTTCGTGCTCTGTTTCTCTTTCTCCTCACCAGTTGGTGAAACCAAGTACATGATTAGCCTTCTATTTCAGAATTGGTTTTGTCAGTGAGGGAGTACAAGTGTACTAGTAAAAAATAGCATTATTTTCTCATGGCAGTTGAAAAATAGAGATGAACACATGCATTAAATATCATTCTTACCTAAAGGAAGGTTATGGCGCTATGGATGATGAGGATTGGAACACAGATATCCCTTTGTGTAGTTTCCACCCAAATGAACCAACTGTTCCATTCTGACATTCCAGTTAAACAGCACAAAAGTCACCTATTTTAAGAAGAGTTTTGTGCAGTGCGCCAAAAGTTCACAACAGCAACCAGGTGAATTGGATATCCCTGTTTGCACAAAAAGGTATAGAGGAAACAGTTAGAGTCTCAAACAATTACAGGCAAAAACATTTGTCTAAACTTGTCATGGCTTATAACAGTGGCATGGCTTTATTTTTACCAGGGCCATTAGATTAAGAACAACTAAATATTTGGTATAAGGGCATGGGACAGTGGGCGCACCAGCAATCCAGCACCATGTACATAATTAAACAGGGGCATAAAGTGGTGATTCATAGTTTCTTGCCCCGAGAAACAAACATCCAAGAAACATATCTGGGTTGGTCCCACTTTTGTTCACTCTAGCCACCTACTCCTATGTGTGGATAGCAAATCTAGTCCTGGTCATACCACTGTGTACAGCGTTACCCCTATATTTCCATTTTCGACCAAGAGACTAGTTGGATGACCAGTATGTACTACTTTCACCCCCTTTCCTTCCTGTTCGTACCAAGTCCAATGTACATACTAAATTCCCCCACCCCCACTTTATTTCTTGTTTGAACCAAGTACTCCCTCCATCCGTAATTACTTGTCATCAAAATGGATGTGTCAAGAACTAAAATACATCTAGATACATCCATTTCAATGGCAAGTATTTCCGGACGAAGGGAGTACAAGATTCGACTCCATGAAGTAGCTTTACCTCTAACAATAGAAAAAAAGAGGTGACATTGGACCATCCGATCGAGAGGGGCTGAGAGGTAGAAAATGATGCACATGCAGCGACGTAGTGAGCTAGGGAAGTAGAGCTAAGGTGGTTTCGAACGAAGATATACCTGAAGGTCGTCGGGATGTGGATAGGTGGGCGACGGGAGGCCGGATCCGCCCACAGGCAACGACGAAGGGATCAGAGGACCTCCCGCGCCGGCGCTCGGCCAGAGATAACGGTGTGGCCGGCAGTGGGTCTCCTCCCTTGCCATCGACGACGGCCTAAACGCTTCCCCTCCTCCCCTTCACCGGCGGAGATGGATACGTCTGGATCTGTAACCAGCGGTGAGGATAGAAAGACAGTGTTTTTTGAAGGGAGAAGGATAGTGTTACCACCCCTATCTTGTTTAGATCTAGAGAGGATGAGAATGTGTGAATAGAGCAACCCTAGCAAGCAAGCGCAGAGGCTCCGGCCTATATATACGTAGTGGGGTAGTTTGCCTTTTCACTTCATCAAAATAATCATTTAAAATTGTGTACTACATGCCAGGTCGCGATTTTTTTAGTTGTTGATTGTTTTTTGAGATAGCTACTTGCTTGTTCCAAGTGGTGTTACGGTGTGCCAGGTCACACTTTGTATCGTCCAATCTGGTACTACAAGTCCCTCCATTAAATGAACAACCACCCCCTCGTAAAAATTGTGAACAAGCCCACGGCTAAAATTAGCGGAAACGTTGGTTGCCCCAACATGCATTATGATTTATATGTTCTACTCCCCCCATTCCTAAATATAAGACTTTTTTATTAGCCACACCTAAGACAAGAATTGTTTTATTAGCAGTGAACCCCACATGTCATAGACACAAAAATTGTGGCAAGATTCCCTTAGGCAAGCCAAAGTGTGTCTAACAATTTGAGCAACTCAAGTTAGGCAAGTGTGGCAAGTGTGGGAAAAATAATATGGCAACATAAGACAAACATAGTCACAATCCAAACAGCCCCTTAATTTTTTGTGACATGTATGAAAATTTGGTTAGTTAAATTTATAGTCAAAATTTGGCAACGTGCATCAAATCAACACATGCAAGTATCAAAAGGAAAGTCACGGCATGCATGCATGCGTTGTACTCCCTTCGTTTCCAAATATAAGTCTTTTTAGAGATTGCAACAAGTGATTACATACGAAGCAAAATATGTCTACATACATCTGTATGTTGTAGTCCATTTGAAATGTGTAAAAAGACTTATATCAAGTGCAGTGCTTTGATGTGTCGCGTCAACTCATACAAGACCGAGATGTTTGATTACTACAACGCCCTCTCCCTCGCGGACTGAGGTCCGGTGCCTTAACTGCACCTTCCTTTGGCTGCATGACAGGAGGGCCAACCACCTGTTGGGCCCACCTGTCATAGACGCAAAGGCAGGAGCAGTAAATAGAAGCTTTCGCTACACGCTATCCCTCCCACATGAGGTGGATGGACATGCAGAAGTGGATTCAATACTGTAGAAGTAGGAGTAACATCATTGTTCGCCTTCTCGAAGAGGCGAAGAGCCAAGCGCAACCCGAACGTGGCAGTTGCGAACGCTAGCGTGGTGCGCTGCCTTGGAGCACGCATATAGTATCCAGGCTCTTGCATGAGACAAAATTGCTATTTGAGCGCACTATTGTAGTAGTACTAGTACTTGCTGCTCCCTCCATCTAGGTGAGTAAGTCATTGAATTTGTAGCTAAGCTTCCCTCATTGAATTGTTTAACAACTAAACTCCATCATCCATTGGTTGATACTCATTCTGCATAGGTCCACGCGCTTAGCACCGTTTCCTCCTGGGGTCACCAATGTTTATTTGCTAATTAATAGCATTGCAAGCAATGAACTAGCCACTGCATGTCGTTTTCGGTAGTCTCAAGTCATTAAAAGCATGCACACCTCTCATCTCTTATTGGTTGATATGTCAAGAAACAAGAAACAAGGTAGAAGTTAATGCACCGCGCCTAAGTGTTTTGGGACTATTTGGTTTTCGTAAGATGACTTACACACCTAGACAGAGGGAGTAGTATAGCCCTGTAAATCAGAAAGGAGTATTTGCCTTTCTAGAGATTTCAACAAGTGACTAGACTACACCGCATGCAGTACTCCCTCCCTTCCGGTTTATAGGGCTCAAATCTCAAATCTCATGAACCAAGGCATTTTGCGATTGGAGGAATGTATCTCGTACGTTACAAAACTACCCTAATTAAACTCATGCATTAATTATGTAGTTCTCTCGTTTTCCTCTCCGCCTTGGTCGCGGTGCACAATATTGAGCACTCCTATATGACTAGCCAATCTATCTACATGCGGGACATCAAAGCATCCGGGCCCGCGTGCCATCCACCAAATCACAGCGAGGTGCTACAGTCGAGACTCACCTGTCACCCCGGTGTGGCCGTCATGACCCGTCATATCACAAAACCCACACCTTTACCAACAGTGGTAAGGTGGCCTCCAAGTTGGACTGGACGAAGCAACCATAATTTCACTGGAACGCTTGTTGAAGCCCTTTCTTCCCTTTCTTCAAGAAAACCTCACTCCAGGCTACTCACTTCTGCCATTTTTCTTCTGTACCGACGAAGGAAAGCTGGGCGAATCAGTTATGCTGCTATATTTTCATTCCAAGAATCTTCTTTTTGCGAAGCACCGACCGATTCTCACATCCTATTCTTTTCCCGTTTTCATTGCGATTGTGGTTTCCTTTCGATTGCTTTTTGTTTGTCAGTTCATTGATGGATCCTGGAACACTAGGCAAAGAGTTGCTGGCGGACAACCCACTGGAGACAGCGATCTCCAGGAAGGGATCACCGACCAACGAGTTGACCATGTTGGCGGGCCAACCCAAGGAGACAAAGAACTCCAAGAAACAAGCACTGGCCAAAGAGTTGACGACGTTGGCGGACAAACTCCTCAAAGAAAGTTGGACGAATAGCAAGGGCCACACCGTGCCTACCCTAGAAACTCTGATGGCCACCTATGCGAGGCTCAAGGCCAAGTTTGAGGAAATAGTCGCCGTTGAGAAGCAGTATTCCCCTGGCAAGGTGATGGCCCCCATCGAGGACGAGGAGATGGCCCCCGGAGGGATGAGATCCCCCGGTGAGCTGCATAAGGTAAAAAACAATGGCTTATTACCATAGTTGTGAATTTTGATTATTTGCAATGTGCTTGCTAATATGTTAGGGTTGTGCAGGTGCCGGTGGACGTCCTTGATGATTCCGTTGTCGCGGCCCGTCCTGTGGACAATGCCCCAGAGATCATTTTCGATGTCGCGGTCCGTCCTATTGGCATCGCCCCGGAGATCGATTCTGATGCCGCTGTCCTTCCTGTGGACATCGCCCCAGAGATCGATTCTGATGTCACGGTCAGTCCTGTGGACATCGCCCCAAAGATCGATTCCCATGCCGTTGTCCGTGCTGTGGTCATTGCCCGAGAGATCGATGACAGGAAATAGTTGGTCGCGCTAATCCTTCAGAGTAGTTTGCATTGCCCTGTGTTTAATTATCAAAATGATGCGTGTTATCAAACCATCTTAGGGCTAGTGCACTGTCTTGTGTGGGCGGTACTTGCTACTTTTGTTTGATAGTAAATCATGTGAACCCTCTCTGAGTTATGGAAACAGATGTATCCTCACCAGCTTTTGATGTAATATATGGCATGCTTAGATGTAAGTTTGAACTGTTTATCATATCAGCAGGGCTTGTTTGATGATTCTTGGTATTAGTAGGCTAGCTACTGTGCGAGCTATAGTACTTGCATAACACTCACCGAAGAGAAATGTTGGGGCTGATGAGCTCGTGGTACGCTTATACTTATCGATCGTCGATCGACCAATAGCCCTAGCTCCTAAAATTGTAGGCTTAGCGATCGATCAGACAATAGTCGACACGGATACATTCAGGCCTCATTTGGTTCATAGGGTAGGAAAATCGTAGCAAAAGTACAGAGACGTACAACATAAAATCATAGCAGTGCAGAGACGTACTTCCGACCTAGGCGGGCTAGTTTGGCCTAGTGGGTTTCAGTGATATGACGTGGTACAGTGTCGTCCAGTCTTCGCGTGTGGTAGCAGTATTGCGGTATAGTAAGTTTTCTTGAATAAGCGGAATTCAACGAAGTCATGATGGTTCCTTCGTCCGAACAACTTATAGTGGGAAAGGTTGGGCTTGCGATAAAACCAGGGTAGAACAGGATAATTTTGTGCATGGCAGGTGGACTAGGATGGTCGAGTCCCACATGTCGGTGAATGAAAGTATTCTTTCTGATACAGAGGACGAGCAACGAGTATTCATTGTTTACTTTTGACGAAAGCTATTATCTCCACTGTTATGATGGAGGAGTGTGAAACACGGCAGCCCAGTGAACTTGGCATGTGCACCACTCCCTCCTTCCTCATGTATTGCTACCATACTGTTGACTATAAGGTTGGCTATAAGGTTACAACTTTTTCTCACTTTCTCTCTATGTATTTCCTCTCAAATGTTTTTTACCTTTCTTTTTTTAGACACAATTGTTTTTTATGCCTTTTTTAGAATTATTTTTTATACCTAGGAGCACGTGTAGAGACGGGCTCTTGTAGAGCCCCTCCTTGACTTCGTCAGTGCCTCTCTCTCCTCCACATAAGCGGGCTTATAGCCCAGTTTTTTAGTACTTGCTATGCATGCATGCGGCGGGCAGCTGGCGTCTTGAGGGGCCAGGGCGGTCAGAGCGGCCTCCGAAAGCGGTCCGGACTCCAGCATGGCTCACCTCACATTATCACCATATATTTCTTGGAGTTCATGCGCGGCGGGCGGGCGATCTCTTATCCCTCCCCCGTTCTCTCTTCTCAGCCGACGCCCGATGAGCGATTAGATTTCGGCCATCGACGGTTTATTCAGTTACAGTCCCACATGTCAGTGAAATTGCAAGACAACGCATGTCCCCTCTGGTGAGCGGCGTGCGAGCCGGACTGTCGGGGGTGCGACGCGTACGATTCATAAGTGTGTCACCTTTTCCTTTAGAACTTGCGGAGCGTAACATTTTTGCGTGATCAATCGATAGAAATCCAGAACAAAATGACGAGGGCGGTGCTTTCCCGCTCGTTAGGCGGGCTAGTTTAGGTGATATGACATGCTACAGTGCCGTCCACTTGCTCCATTTTTATGTAAGCAAGAGTTTACACTCTTACGCGGGAGGAGTGCGAAACACCGCGGATCTGATTTTGATCAAGGGATAACTGTTCCCTGCCAAATAATGGAGCACTGTTAGCGATTATAGCATGATAGTTAGGGCATCTCCAGCGCTGGCCCACAAATTTACACCGGCATCTGTCCGAGGACACTAATGGATGCCATCCGGTGCTGCCCGCATAACTTTCGACAACTATATGAACTAACTTGATGAAATTCGTGCAAACAAAGCAAACTTCAAATTAACCGGATGAAATTCATTACATCTCAAAAACTTTTCCTACAAACTGGACAAAATTCATTACATATTTCACACAAACCATACTAAACCCCACTGTAAACCTAATCTAAACGATCGTCGGCGCCCGACCACCATGTCCGGCCATGAACTCGAGAAAGCCGGCCATTGCCTTTGCCTCCTCCTCATCCACCTCGATAACCTCCTCCTCCGGAGCACAAGGTTCTGAAGATTTCCTCCTCTACGTCGCCATCAAACGGCTAATCGGCCGCCGATGTTTACCCCACCAAGCTTGGCGTCGACTGAGTGGAGTAGCGGTGGCCTTCCTGGGACCAGAGCGGCGGCGACCTTCCGTGTACTACTCTTCCTCGCTGCCGGGTGCGCCCACGCCTGTGTGTCGGCTTCGTGGTCGTGGCGGCGGAGGGCAGCCGAGGGGGTGCCGGCAATCTCCTTCATTTGCTCCTGCGACAGTACATAGAACAGAGCTTTGGAGAGCGCCCGGAGCGGAGCCGCCGATGTCCCTCGTCTGCTCCTGCGACAGTACGTCCAAGAGAGCTTCGGAGTGCCAGGAGGCCATGGTTGGAGTGGTGCCGACAGAAGGAAGGGACCGGAGGATAATAAGTGTGGGTCTTTGGCTTTGGCTAGGAGCTGGGGCTCAAGTTAATATAGCGGGCGAATGGCAATGAGCCGCGGTAGATGGATGGACAACTGGTGCCAGAGTAGGTTCGTCGGGCGTGAATGCGGACGCTGCTTCAGTGACTTAACTGCAGATGCGTTGGGTTACTGACATGTGGGCCTAACAGGCATCTGGCCCGCATGTCAGTGACACACCAATTGCACCTGCAGTTAAGTCCGGTGAATGCGGCATTGACGTTCTAGAGAGACGTTGATCGTTTCAGGCGGGAAGCGCGCGCTAGCGATGGAAGAGGTTTCGGTAGGCGAGGGCGGTTAGACGCTGGCGTGGTGGTAATGTGTGAACTCATGGATGACGAGCCTTTGAAGCATATGCGGCACATATTGACAACCGCTCTTGTTGCCAGCTAGCCTTCGACGACCACCATATGCGGTAAAGGTAGAAAGAATTGCACTTCAGAATGCAAGATGAAGAATACTTGAACTCCTCAGAAAAAAAACATGTGTTGAGCACCATGTTTGTTTTTGAGTATAGCTTGGCGGATCATAACTTCGAGAGAAAACTTGAAGAACAATTGAAGAAAGAAAGAAATACTTGACGAACCACCATGTAGAGCCTCCATGAAGAACTCCCGTAATAAAAGGATGATAAAAAGAAAGAGAAGTTGAAAACACAAGGTGAAGCCTTGCGATGATTTAGATGGAGCGTCGCGACGAGATAATGCGGAAAACTTGGAACTCCGGAAAAGAAAATATGAAGCACCTCGAACCGAGAAAAATGACATGATGAACAACTCTGGAAAGAAGTAACTAGATTACTTGGATGAAACAATAATAAGAATTACGTTATGCCTATCCTTCACCAATTTAAATTGATGACAAGCAACGGATTTGGCATACTACTTATTCTCGTAGAAAGGATTAAGAGAGATATAGCATAAACTTGGGAAAAACTTGAACAAACCACCGGTAGGATTCGGAAAGAACGAATTAATTGATACGATAACAACGAAAGAGGAATGTTGAACGAACTACCGTAAAAATTGGAAAAGAGAGTAGCAAGGGCACAATTCACCGGAAAGAATTGGAAACGAAAGAAGATACTTGAGGGGATTTAGATACATGAGAACAAAGAGATCATGAACTGATTAGAGAATACTTGAACGATGCACCAGTAAGAGTTGGAGAACGAGAGCTGAAAGCTGGAATGAATAATTCTGAGATGACAGGCTCCAGAGAATCAAACTGAAAAGACTCCTGAATTGCTTCGGATGGGTGAAAAGAATTCTCACAATCAAAAACAATTATGAGAGGATGGCATCAAGCTAGAACCATGAATCTTGAAGAGAATGGAGCAATATTTAAGAGAAATCCTTCTTCGGTCTTCAAATGTTGATAATGAAGATGAGAACCACCATGAATTGTTGAGATACTCCGGGAGAATGAAAAACAAAGAGGTTGAGCCAACAATGAAAAATAATTTGAAATCGATCTTGGAAAACATCTGACTGATGAAATTCATTCTTACGTCAAACTTTGAAAAGAAATCGGGAATAGCTCCGGGAAAACTTAGAAGAGTCAGATAAGAACCTAGGAAAAAGACCTGTGGGTTAGGGCCCACTCAAAAGGAAACACTGTTGAACGATTGATTGAAAGGGGGGATTGCACCGGTTGAATTAAATGGCTTGAATGAGATAATAATCTCCAAATAGCTTGAACAGATTAAGAATGGAAACACGAATCTTCTGAGATATCTTCAACACTGCGGATATGAACTGGGAGAGGTGAATAAATAAGAGAGCCTTGGATAAGAAATTCACATGGGAAGATATGTGAAACAAAAGGAAGAGATATGATCAACACCGAAAGCTTGAGTTAAATCCACCGGAAAAGAATACGAGAATGAAGAATGATGAACTTGAAGCTCCGTTAGTATCTTCCTGAGAATCGCCGAAATAAGAGCATTGATGGAAAAGAATAGAGAGACTTCTCATCAATAAAATGGATACCCGATTAAGAAATCTGAGTCCTTGAAGAAAAAGGGTGGGAGGGCGGGAAAAACAAAGGCAACTTGGGGCAGATGGAATGGATACCGTTGAGAAAACTTAGAATTGATCTTGCGAATGTTGAAATGATCGGATGCACTTGAAGAGAAGCACGCCGGTAGGAAAAGAATTAACATGACAACCTCGATGATCAAGAAGGATAAGTATTCACATAGCAATATGAGAACACCGTTTAGGGAAGGTATGGATTCAACATTTGACTTCGAAGCAACTCGAATACCACATATAACACAAAACAAAGGATTTGGCTTGCAGAAATAAGCCGGAACAAACATATGATAGAGATTTCGTCCGAAGATTTCGTGGTGGGGCCCACACAGGCTCGATCGTACAGCACCATCATGTACAAGGCAGTGCGCATGACATACAAAGTGTCCCCGAACCAGCATAGCCAAGGGTTCTTTAAGACACAACAAGACCACTGTAAAAACGACCGTGGAAAGGCGGACCACTAGACGTCGAACCCCAATCTCATACCATGCATCTGTCGGAAAGAAAAAAAACTAGAGCTACTTGAATTCCCACCTATAAAACTCCCGAAACTTTCTGGTTATGCAATCTGGTGTTGGGGATACAGGGGAAGCAATATATATCTCACCCAAAACTAACAATCCCTACATCCAAGTTGTATCCATCCGTCAACACATAACCAAGAAGACTCCGGAAATCGTGTACCTCAACCTTCGAAAAGCATCTGTTATACGAGCTATGGCAATACTCCCGAACTCCCCAGTACTGGGTGGCGTCGAGGTTATCTCACCAACAACTGCATAAAAGAGATTTTCGATGTCGGCAAAACTCAGGTATTCCAGAACTGCAACGATAAAATTATGACGACAATACCTCAGAGCTCAACTCCCCGGGACACTTCCACAACCCCTAAATGTCAGGAGGCACCAAGAACAATGTTCTCGTCATAAGAATATCATAACAATCCCAAGATACCCGCGTGATCCTAAAAAAAATTTAGTGAAATTTGAGGCGAGGAAAGACAAAACATCTATGTCAGGAGGCCTCACCAGAGCGACGAAGGGACTGAGGAGTAAAAAGAATCCTACCCTTCGATATATATAATCCTAAGACTCAAAACATTTTTGTTCTAGACTCAACAACGCCAGCGATTCGATCAAGCAGGGGGCTCCTAAGTCGGGGATGGCTCTGATTACCAACTTGTAACACCCACGATGCGGCTATATCTCCCCCGTTTCGAAGCACGACTTAGAGGCATAACCGCATTGTGGTTTTGTCGCAAGAAGGGTCATCTTCACACAATCCCATGTAATGAACAAGACTGGGATAAAGAGTTGGCTTACAATCGCCACTTCACACAATGAACATATAATTTATACATCATTCAGAGTACACACATAGTCCGACTACGAACGAACCCAAAAGAAAAGAAGATAACCCAACTGCTAGATCCCCGATCATCCCAACTGGGCTCCACTACTGATCAACATGAAACGAAACATAGCAATGACTAAGATCTTTGTTGAGCTCCCATCTGAGCTCGGTTGCATCATCTGCACTGGTATCATCGGCACCTGCAACTATTGTGATAGATCTGGTGAGTCACGAGGACTCAGCAATCTCAAAACCCGCGAGATCAAGACTATTTAAGCTTATGGGTAGGAAGTGGTAATGAGGTGGAGTTGCAGCAAGCACTAAGCAAATATGGTGGCTAACATATGCAAATAAGAGCGAGAACAGAAGCAACGGAACGATCGAGAAGCTAGAAGTGATCAAGAAGTGATCCTGAAACTACTTACGTCAAACATAACCCAAAACCGTATTCACTTCTCGGACTCCGCCGAAAAGAGACCATCACGGCTACGCACGCGGTTGAGGCATTTTAATTAAGTCAAGTGTCAAGTTCTCTACAACCGGACATTAACAAATTCCCATCTGCCACATAACCGCGGGCATGGCTCTCGAAAGTTTATACCCTGCAGGGGTGTCCCAACTTAGCCCATCACAAGCTCTCACGGTCAACGAAGGATATTACCTCTCCCAGGAAGACCCGATCAGTCTCGGAATCCCGGTTTACAAGACATTTCGACAATGGTAAAACAAGACCAGCAAAGCCGCCCGATGTGCCGACAAATCCCGATAGGAGTCGCACGTATCTCGTTCTCAGGGCACACCGGATGGGCAAGACGTCGAGTTGGCATAGACCCTGGTTGCCCAGGGGGCACCGGACATCGCCCAGGTTGGACCAACACTCGTAGGAGCACTGGCCCGGGGGGTAAAAATAAAGATGACCCTTGAGTCTGAAGAACTCAAGGGAAAAAGCCTTAGGTGGCAAATGTTAAAACCAAGGTTGGGCCTTGCTAGAGGATTTTATTCAAAGCGAACTGTCAAGGGGGTCCCAGAAATCACCCAACCGCGTAAGGAACGCAAAATCAAGGAACATAACACCGGTATGACGGAAACTAGGGCGGCAAGAGTGGAACAAAACACCAGGCATAAGGCCGAGCCTTCCACCCTTTACCAAGTATATAGATGCATTAATTAAATAAGAGATATTGTGATATCCCAAAATAATCCTGTCCATCATGGAGCAATTTTCAACTTCACCTGCAACTAACAACGCTATAAGAAGGGCTGAGCAAAGCGGTAACATAGCCAAGCAATGGTTTGCTAGGAAGGGTGAAAAGGTTAGAGGCTGGCATGGCAATATGGGAGGCATGGTAAACAAGTGATAGGTAGCGCAGCATAGCGATAGAACGAAGCAACTAGCAAGCAAAGATAGAAGTGATATCGAGGGTAATGGTCATCTTGCCTGAGATCCCGCAAGGAAGAAGAACGAGTCCAAGAAGAAGACGAACCCACGTAGTCGAACGAATCCTCACAACTCCGGAACAAAAACGAAGCTACCGAGAGAAGCAAACTGGAAAGAAGCAAACAACAGGGTAAACAACCATCACATAATCATGGCATGATGCACAACCAAGTATGATGCATGTCCGGTTTAATGAGGCATGGCATGTCAAAGTGCAACAAACAATACTACAAATTAAGTGGAGCTCAATATGCAACGAGTTGCATATTGACGTTACACCACAACAATTATTTAGTTCACTCTTGTTTAGATACTCATCAATATTAAATGTTGTTAAACATGGCAAGAGGTGAAGCATAATAAAACTACCTATTTAGGCAAGTTTAAATGAGGCCGGAACAACGAACAACAATTCCAAAAAATCCTCATGTCTGTATTTTAGATTTGATACTGTTCTGCCTAAAACCATATTTTATTGTTGTTAAACAGGAAAATAAAGTGCACCATCTTAAACTAGGCATTTTTCCACCCCATTTACATATAAAGTTTATTTAAAATGGAGCTAAGGTTAATTAGTTATAAAATAAATCATTTTAACATGGCATTATGCAAAATTAAAAAAACAACAAGTTTAAACATATTTAACATGGATGAGAGTTGCAAATTATTAATCTACACAAAATTCTAAGCATTTTACATGTTTAAATCATTTTAATCCGATGCACGGTCAATGAGTTATTATATGCATGAATAAACAGGGTTTTTCTGCAAAACTGTAATACACTGGATAATTAGACAAATTCGTCGGACTGGTAAAAAAACCTAAACAGGCCGAAACTGACTGGAGCAGGCCCAACAGAAGGAAAAAAAGGGAGGCGCTGGGGCCTCAACCATGGGCTTCGTCCCGGCTAGTGGAGAGGCCTGGCAGGCCGGTAGATCTGGATGCGGATGCTGGGCCTTGGAGCGATCGAATCAGGAGGTGGAGTGGGCGCGGTCAACGCGAGCGCTCTCTGTCGCTCGATCAGACAACGGCGCGAGCAGAGGCTTGAGCAGGCGAGCTCTTGCTCGATGCAAAGGAAGCAGAGGCCGCGGCAGCAGCGCTCGAACTGGAGCAGGGGAAGCAGAGGCGCGGTCAACGGGCGGACGAGCAGGCGCCCGCTGGATGCGTCGTCCTCCTCGCGCATCGGAAGAAGAGGAGGCCAGCGGTGTCCTGGACGGCGAGGCAGCAGCTTGGCGCAGAACTTGACGGGGCGACGAAGGTGTAGGGAGGCGGCGAAGGGCACGGGACTGGCCGATCTCGTCCCGTTCCAAGGGAGCAGAGGCGGAGCACGGGGGCGGCGGCGTGCCTGGCAGCGGGGTTCGGCTCCTGCGGGAGTGACGGGAAAAAAAGGTGAGGAAGAGGAAGGAAAGAAGGAGCGAGAGGTGTGGCGGAACACGCCTGGTCCTGGTCGCCGGTGGCTTGCCGGAGATGCGCCCGTGGCACGGGATCCTGGTGCTCCGGTGGCTTGCGGCCGCCGGAGGCGTGGAGACGAGCAGAGGCGGGTGGAGACGGTTGCCTCGATCCAGATCGGATCGAGCGCTGCGGGAGGCTCTCTGGGCCGTCGGATCTGAGATCTGGCGGTCCAGATCGGGTGGGGTTTGGCTGGTGGATCTGGCCAAGTGGAGGTAGGGGATTGGGTGCGTGCGGATTGCGAGGAGAGAGGTGGCGGCTGCGGGATTGGAGGGAGTTGGTCTGCCTAGGGTTTAGGTTAACTAGAAATGGAATGGGGGAGGCGGAAAATGCGAATGGAGGCCGAGCATCAGGTAGGCCGGTATCCTGGCCATTCACGTGCGCTAGGGATGTGTGCCCTCCCGGTATTTCTGGTTCATGCTCCCTCGTATCGCTGCACCATCGCGTGTATTGTGGGCAGGCCAGCTAGCACGTGTAGGTACAGAATCTAGGCATTTAAGTAGTTGTTCTCAGGTCCATTCGACTCCACATCCTCTTCATAGTACATCTCCCACGGGCACAGTCAAAGGAATCCCGGCAGGCACGGCCGACCACCAGCTCGGTTATTGCACACGTGGCTTAACTATGTCCAACAGACACGGATCTAGTAATAATTAATAAATAACCAAATCACTAGGCCGCCTAAACAGCAGCTCACTAAGATGATGTCGATTTTGAGGCTGTAAAACAAATTTACAGGATCAGGGGCAAATGCCAAGTTGCGCATAACAATAATGACCGAGTCAGGAGCACTGAATTTTGTCTAACCACCGGCAAGCTGAAAGTCTTAACAACCTTATTAAGATTTTTGTGAATGTTGCATAAATTAGTGGGTAAACAGACCTGACCCTGCAAGATAGTAGCTGAAAAACTATTACCATGTTAATAAAAATGATTTGTACATTTAATGCATCAACATTAACACACAAATCTTCTGATCGTCCCACATGCCATTTGCACTGGTGCATGTCTGAACTTAACTAGGATTGGTAGGAGCAATCAACAGATTATCACACACAGGGTAGACAAATTTCCAACATACTCTGTTATGCCTAATCATTTGCATTCGTAGGAGCAATCAATAGAACCTAATCATTTGCATTTTTTAACAACAGAAAAAAGCACCATTAGCCATGAAAACATCATCAACCAACTAAATCAAGAAGTAAAAGCTGAAGAATTCCTCACCTGATGAGGAAACTAGTTATATCAAGATCGATCAAGATGCTTATTTGTCTCAGTGATAAAGAAACACACAATCTGAAGGCACCAGATGCATATTTGCTTAAAGATATTGCATTTCTGCAATTTTTGTGATGGGCCACGTGCTTGCTCCCACTGCCAGGCATGACTACAGTACACATATTCTTGGAAGCACTAAAACAACATAGGCAAAATGAAAGAATCGAACTAGGGAGGTTATGTGTGGAAGCATCTGTTCCAAGCTGTCAGAAAGTTCAAGGGTGATGTTTCCAAGGAACCCAACTATGCATATTGTTGGATGGCATCTTTTTCTCTGGGGGCAGAACTGCACATTTTTTCAACCATTTGTCGCATTTTGTCATCTTGCATTCTTAGTTGAACTGAACCTAAGACAAATCTGCGGAATTTGAAGGGAATATGGATTAGAAAGAGTTGGCAAAAAAACACAGAAGATATATGTTAAAAATGTCTAACAAAAATTTCTGATGCTAGGCATAACAAAGATGTTAACAACCGCCAATTCTGCACATTGGGGAAGGGCACTTGTATCTATCCATGGCACATGTGAGTTGGCAAGAAGGCAATACTACAAGATTGCAGAAATAGGAAAATGCTTCAGATTAAACACCTTCTACTTCAGGGTTGAGATCACAGACCATATCAGCATGGTGCTGATCAGGAACCACAAATGCATCATCATTGTTTTCTGCACATCTAACCCAGGCCATAGATGCCATCCATCAGAAACCAAGCAAAGGAGCAACTTAGGTTTTTTCTTTACATGAGAATGGGCAGTGCAAAAAGTTGGGACTGTATGAATTAGCACCGCAAAGAACACATGTTGGCAAAATTAAGCCGATGTGGCACATACGCATGGGTAAGGATAACATTTTTCTCTCATGATTATCCGTCACATATATTGTCTAAAAACATCACAGTAAATTCGGATCTAGGCAGCAACAGGATGAGGAGAGACCTATCCAGTTCAAACGAAGGGGATTACAAGCAAACAAAAGGAAATCACATCTGTACAAAAGTACAAGCATCAGAGAGCACTCTATTCTAGATTATCAACACAAATGGTATACATCTGGATCGAGCCATGCAGCCAAATCAGCCGTACCAAAGGAATATAAGGAACAAACTTGAAATTGCCAAGAAACGTGCAAATCTAGAACAGATGAAACCCATCTAAGATAAAAGCTTAAGTACATGAGGTGTGATCCAGCCTCGCCGACGGAAACAATGAAGAAAATGATTTCTCCCGGCCGGATCCGTGGACAAGGACCTCGCCCTGGACAGATCCGGTGTTCCGCAAACTCGAGGGGATCCGGTCGCCGGAGTGGAAGAGGACGCGGGATCCGGGTGATTTGGCTGTCGGAGTGGAAGAGGGCGAGCGCTCGGGCCGGCGCTTCGGTCGCAGGAGCCGAGGGAGGGTGGGGCTGCACCCGGTCTCCTGGCCACGGCTGAAGGGGAGCGTGGTCACCGACGACCACCACCGCGGGAACTACGCACAGATGAGAAAGAGAGAGGAAGGGGGGTGGCTGGGCGACGGAACAGGAACGAGAACGACAGAGAAAGAGCATCACAGGTTGAGCAGAGAGGACATGAGTAGGCTGATGGGCCAAACATGTACGCACGGGCTGTATCCCAGACCGTATATAGATGCATAGGCTGACACGAGCCGACACGAGCCTGCCAAAAAGCTGACAGATTCCCGATCTCAAAGCCCATTCCAACAGCCAGGATACCGGCCTACCTGATGCTCGGCCACCAAAAGCCCTCACTCATGGGGGAGGCCTCTATATATAGCAGGTGGATGATAAGAGGGAGTATGAGGGTAATCTGGACCCTTCGATTATAATCGAACAACCCGGGACAATTAGGTTAGGGTAGATCAAATAAGAAACCAAAAATATGTGGGGGATGATCCGAATCCAACGGCGATGACTGCCCGGGTCAGGTTCGGAGAAGTTTCGGACGCGCACGCGGAGGGTTTTGAGAGAGATAGACAAGGACAAAGGGCCGACAAAAGATAAATGGAGACAAAGAGAGAAACGGCAACTACGAACGTCTACGAGTTTTATAAAAACATGCGGATGCAATATGCATGATGACATGATGAAATGCAACAACAACAAAATAAAACACACGACGACAACGAAAAACATGGAAGGCGGCTGAAGCATCGGTCTTAGGGCGGTACATGCTTTAAGAAAACGCATTACTTCAATCGGACTTGCAAGCAAAACAACCAAGCAACCGACAATCAATATATCAAAACGCGCCAGGCCACCTAAAAAAACTAAGATCAGCCACACAAAGACCCTCCAGGCCACCAAAAAATGATGTAAGCCTAATGGTACCCCTAAAAACATGTAAGCCTGATGGTGGGCAACGGTTTTGCAGAGCCAAAATTTAATTGCAGCCAAGCTGTGCATAAATTTGGAGCTTAGCTACAATTAGATTTTTCTTTTAAAAAGCACATCCAAAATATTTACTAATTTAAATTATAGTTTAGTATCTCCTAATGACAAATTTACATATATGTCGAATATATCAGTATATACGGTGTTCACGTCAGACGCCTCACCGGTGTGGAAGGGAATTGAGGCTGGTTGGGGCTTCTCAAGAAAGGGATCATTTGGCGTGTGGGGGATGGAAAGAGCATTCAAATACAAAGAGACCAATGGATCCCTCGTAAGGAAGGACTGAAAACTGCTGCCTTGGTTAGGAGGTCTAGATTACGCTGGGTAAATCAGCTTATGCTATCATCCAGCAAAGAATGGAATGTTGAGCTCGTGAAACAAATTTTCCATACTTTCGATGCGGAAGAAATCTGCAAAATTCCCATCCCAAAGTGTTATGCAGAAGACCGAGTTGCTTGGCACTATGAGCGGAATGGAATCTTCACTTTCAGAAGTGCGTATAAACTGGCTGCCTCAATCCAAGGTCAGACCCAACTAATCCCGTCGAGCTCTTCCAGTGAACCAAACTCCAGGAGCATTTGGGATCTGATCTGGAAAGCAAAGGTCCCGCCAAAAGTGAGAATCTTTGGGTGGCGTGTTGCTACAAATACGCTGGCCACTAAGAGGAATAAATGGAAGAGGACTCTGGAGGTGGATGCTACATGCGGTATATGTGGCTGTGAAGAGGAAGATGAGTTCCATGCGGTGGTCGCTTGCACTAAGAGTAGAGCACTAAGATATGAAATGAGAAAGGAGTGGGATCTCCCCCCGGAATGCGCCTTCCAGAAATCTGGTCCAGGCTGGCTGCAGGTGCTCCTAGATAAATCCCGGAAGACATGCGTGCAAGGGTACTCATGCTGCTGTGGAGAGGATGGCACTTGCGCGACAACTGTGTCCATGGGAAAGGCGATGAAACTATCAGACATTCTGTACTCTTTCTCCTAAAGAATGAGGAGGAGTTCCGTCTTATTCAAACTACACCGGCAGTGCCTGAGTCAGGGAAAGACGTGTGGCCACTAACCGATCTTGGGCCGCGTCGTCCAGAGCAGGCAACAATGAGTTGGGCCGCCCCGGTACAAGGGACAGTGAAAGTCAATTCTGACGCCTCATACCTGTCGGACAGTGGGCAATGCTGGGCGGGAGCGGTCACAAGGGATCATAGAGGGTTGGTGTTGGTGTCAGTGTGCAAGCAGATTGGTTTTGCAGGGAGTGTGGAAGACGCAGAGGCTCGGGCGGCTTTGGCTGGCTTGGAGGCTCTAGCAGAAGTGTACAGAGGACCAATTGTGCTTGAGATGGATTGTATGGTGATAGTCAGCGAGTTAAATAGAGAAGCACGGAGTTGATCACCATGCTATGGAGTGCTTCGGGACACCCTGAATGCCCTAGGGGCTTTTTCAGACTTCAGTGTCAGGCATGTGAGCAGGAAACACAATATACTGGCCCATGAGCTTGCAGCGGAGGCAAGGATGCATGGTGATCTTCAGCTCGTCGCTAGGGTGCCGGACAGGCTGATGAATATGATGCAGAATGAGTGTACTCCCATGTTTTTTTAATCAACACAATGCAAGTTGTAATAGTCATTAGCGAAGAGCAAGGTTTTGGCATACACTGCAGCACTTTATGACTCGGTTTTAATTTCCATCTATGCACATTCCACCAGTGCTAATCGTCATTAGGCTGGTCATAATGATAGTATCATAGCTAGTATCATGCATGCCAACTAGGCAATTTTGATGAGGTGTCATAGCATTAAATGAGAAAGAGAGGGTGTAGTATCATATCATGATACCGTATCATATTAAATGCTATGCTACTTTGTGTCATGCATGGCAATAAATAGAGTACTACATGATACTAATATATGATACTATGCATTAGGGAGGTAGTATCATATAGTAGTATCATATGCATGATACTAGTATATGATATTCCCTATTACAACCAGCCTTAGCACAATAGCACTAGTCACCACACAGGTCGGGAGGATTTGAATGTTTTCCTACACAAGAAATTCCATGCATTCTTTTCGTACATATTTAATTAATGGGCTGGCTGATGCATGTGCCATTTAACTCTCCGTTTTGGCCACCTGCGCGCCGATCCAGCGAGATTTATGCGAGGCCAAATTACTGGGGCCAGAATTCATGTGAGGGCAAAATTCATTGAGGGCCAATAAAATACATGTGTGGCCAAAATGTGAGGCCAAAATTCATGTAGGTCGTGCAGACAAACAGAAAGTGCCCGGGCCAAAATTAGGGATGAGCCGTTCAAGTGCTATGCGGGGCCAAAATTCATTAAATAGGTGTAGGTCTCATGCACATAGTTAATACGGTGATGGCACCAAAATCGGCATGCGCGGCTCCCCCCAGCACGCAAGATTTTGGGAATGAGGAGTCAATCAGCTGAAATTTTGATTTGGGTCAGTCAATTTGGCCAAGGTCAGTTTGAAGCGTTACATGAAAACTGAACAACCCAGATTATGTCTTCTTCCTCTAGGCGTTTTCCAAACCACATCTTCTACCTCATCCTGCCTCTTGCTGCCGCCGTCTACGGTCGACGGTGCTCCTGTGACCGCCTCGCAGCACCACCCTCCCCTCAACCTCGCCCCACCGCCGGTCTTGACACCACCCCGGCCATCCCTCTAGCCCTGCCCGTATCCATTTTTTTCTCCGGCGAAGCCCCACCACCTCCCCCATCCTGAACCCTAAGATAGATAATGGGGTGATGATGAGCCCTTTCATTCTCTCCGGCGAGGCCCTTCCTTCTCCTTCATTCAAAATCGACTGGCCCGAATTAAAAAATTAGCTGATTGACATATAGCTAAACTGCAAGATTTTTTGCATGATCCGTTTTTGAATAATCACGCTGCATGGGTAACCGCCATTGAATGCTGCAAGATTTTTTGCATGATCCGTTTTTGAATAATCACACAGCACATGTTGTGTAGTACGACTCAGCGCATAGAAAGTTGGCCCTGTGCCGAGTGTGGCATCGGATCCCAACACGATGGCACAAATAGGAGCGGCAATATGGCTGCACTTTATTGCGATCCCGGACCGTACCTTGTGTATATAGCGCTACAGTTGGGAAGCGGTATATCATTCATATTACACGCTAGCACTCATTATATCCATCTGAAAGCATGCATTACACGGCCTAGATAAAGTGCGCCAATGCCGCCGTGCGCTGAAAGTGCGTTCCGCCGCTCCCTTCTTTATCATCCCTTCTCTTTCCTCCACTTCAGATTTCGTTGACGTGGAGCAGCTTGTAGCCGGCTGATAAAGACCTATTATACTTGCTCTTAGCTACTCCCTCCGTCCGCGAATAAGTGTACATCTAGCCTTTGTCTTAAGTCAAAGTTTTAAAACTTTGACCAACTTTATAGGGAAAAATACCAGCATTTATGGCACTAAATTAGTATCATTGGATTCGTTTTGAAATGTAGTTTCATAATATACCAATTTGATGTCATATATGTTACTACTCTTTTCTATAAAGTTGGCCAAAATTTTATAACTTTGACTTAGACCAAAAGGTAGAAATACACTTATTTACGGACGGAGGGAGTAAGTTACTCCCACTATAACCAGCCTTATCATTTGGAAAAAAAATTATGCATTTTCACATTCTAGACCATGGTATATTTTTGAAAAAGAAATGGCACCACTGCCACTGGTGTACGTGCAGAGCATGCACACGCATTTAATTAGGTGCACATGTCCCCAGAAGGTTGACTTTTAGATTAAAGTTATTTAATCTGGTAGCTTCCATGAGGTAGTAAGTTGCGGTTGGGACTTGGGATTAATCAATCCTGATATAAATCTTGTCTCGAAACGAACGAACGGATCCATTATGCACAGAAAAACACAAATCATAGATGGGTGCTGCTGCCTTCTTCTACTACCTCTTGTTGTCCCTCTGGTTTCGGGATGCAACTGCGGCTGGTCTTGGCTTCACAAGAAGTGATTTCCCACGGCCACGAGAGTTCGTCTTTGGAGCTGGAACGTCGGCATATCAAGTGAGTGACTATTGATTTGTGTCTGAGCTGAAAGTTCTTGGGTGTTTACTTAATGAATCTTGATGTTTCTTTTGCATGTATATATAGTATGAAGGTGCTGTTGCTGAGGATGGCAGGAGCCCAAGCAGTTGGGACACTTTCACTCACGCAGGTCGGTCGCTACATGCTTGTAAAATCTGTCTCTTGTTTCCCATATGACTGTCAGACTCTCTATATTTCCCATATGGGTAAGAAATAGCACCTTGAGCAACTTGTATCTAATATCCTGATGCATTGACTGGATATTTGAGACGAATGCCCTCTTAGTAGAGCAGTTTACTTTACACTGCATTTCTGTTGCTGAAGCAAAACTAAATTTTTAGAGTAATATAATGGGATTGGCAATGGCCAAGAGCAGAACTTGACACCGTTGACCAACAAGTGTTTGTTGCAGTTAGGTCAAGTTTGACAGTTCGATTTGTTCTTGCAGGCAAAATGCCTGACAAAAGCACAGGAGATGTTGCTGCAGATGGGTACCACAAATACATGGTAAATAACAAGAGGGCTTGACAAATCTTGACTGTTTCTCTGCTTTAGCAGTTCTTAAATAAGTTAGGCTTATCTGATTTTGCAGGAGGATGTCAAGCTCATGTCTGAGACAGGCCTAGAGGCCTATAGGTTCTCCATCTCCTGGTCAAGGCTCATTCCAAGTACAGAAATTCTCATCACCTTCAACAGAGTGAACTGCGTTAGTTTTCCAATTGATCTCATTGTTTAATTTCTGGGTGTGCAGATGGACGCGGAACTGTCAATCCCAAAGGGCTAGAGTACTACAATAACCTCATTGATGAGCTAGTGAATCATGGCAAGTATTAGATCTGTGAGCATTTATACAGTTTAATAAGTAATCAATTGTTAGGGTCATATTTCATATAAATTGATGCAAAATATTGTTCTTAAGAAATGCAAGCAAAATACAAGTTTGAACCATCCAGTCTCTGTGGTTTTTTTTTCCAGGAATTCAAGTCCACATCACACTTCATCATCTAGACCTCCCTCAGATTCTTCAAGACGAGTATGGTGGATGGTTAAGCCCCAGAATTATGTAAGTGGATGTATGATCTCACTACCAAATACTGTAGATGGCTCAACTGGACTGGCAATTTTATATGTCATTGGCATACCTACGACGTAATCTTCTATCCTGTTATTTATTCTCAAATCTACATAATGCAGCGAAGATTTCACAGCATATGCAGATGCTTGCTTCTGGGAGTTTGGAGATAGGGTTGCATTTTGGACGACAGTTAATGAGCCAAACATCGGTATAATGGCCTCCTATGATGTTGGTATAATACCTCCCGGCCGTTGCTCGGATCCATTCGGAGCAACAAAGTGCACCGCTGGGGACTCCAGTGTGGAACCATACATAGCAGCTCATAATACCATTATGGCGCATGCATCGGTTGCCAGTTTGTACAAACAAAAATATCAAGTAAGTGGATGATCATGCATGTACTTAAAATAGTTTCGGTGATGCTTAGTTTCTTCATGAACTGAAATATTGTAAACTATATAGCTTTCCTCAAGGGTGGAGCCACCAGTTCCACTAATTTGGCATTAACCACGTCGCAATTGATCTTTTTAATACATGTTTCACCATTGGTCTTACACTTAGGGTAGTATTTCCTTGTATGTGTGTGTGT
>NC_041385.1:735704323-735725369 GCF_002162155.2 Triticum dicoccoides
GGGGTGTTCTTTCTGGAAAGACAATATTTCTTTCATCCTTTTGCATTGAAATAACAAATTGGGGGGTAGTCGATTTATTTTGTTTAGGTTCCTGGGCATTTCCCTTAAAAGCAGGGACGTCATGTACATGGACTCTTATTCTTCTTTATTATCTGAAAAAGGTACTCCCTCCGATCCATATTAATTGTCACTGATTTAGTATCACTGATAATTAATATGGATTGGAGGGAGCATTACATTCTTAGTTATTCTATCTCTCATGGTGCAAATGTTTCCAAGGTATAGCCTCATACAATACGAAGTAACCTTTTTGGACATAGGACATGCAAAAAGGAGTTGTTGGCGTAAGTATCTACTCCTACTGGAGTTACCCACTGACAAATTCCACTGTGGATTTAGATGCAACCCAGAGATGTAAAGATTTCTTCTTTGGCTGGTATGATATCATGGCTCCATTTTGTCACTGGAAGCATTTAACCTACATGATCCGTGCACGGTTGAGATCTCAAGTGCGGTACTGGCAGGATATTAAATCCATTGGTGTTTGGAGACTACCCACAAGTAATGAAGAAGAATGTTGGCTCTCGCCTTCCATCCTTCACGGAAGTTCAGTCCGAACTTATCAAGGGTTCTTTAGATTTTATTGGAATAAATCACTACTATTCTCTCTACGTGAATGATCGCCCTCTAGAAACAGTCATTCGAGACTACAACACGGACATGGCAGTTGATTTAAGGGGTAAGTATCTCTTTTGGATTCTGATACTAGTATTGCTGCTTAACTGCTCACAGTTGTGTGTTGTGTTGATTTAAGGGGTAAGTATCATGTTTTCCTATCACCAAGTTATGTTTTCGGCCACGGTACTACATCCCACAGAGCATGCTATCCGTTCAACACATTCTACACTCGTGTATGTAACAGAAAAGAGCTGAACGTACTATTCTAACTAGTGATTCCTTTGTATGATGTAGGTTCTAGGACAGGACCACTGGTTAGTCCGGTAAGACAATTTATGTCATCAATGTTTTTTGGCAAAGAAGTAGCTGAAAATGCAGTTATTTTGGTCATTCCCCATGCATCCATTTGGGTTACAAGTTATAACCTATATATTGAGAACTTAATCAAGAGATTAGAAAAGAAGTACGTACACTTAAAAACCTAATAGCATAAGCTTAACAGTAACTAACCTTTATTCGAGTGCAGAGTGCCCCACCAAATGTCCCAAGTGACCCCAGGGGTTGCAACTTGTACTGGAGTACCTGAAAGAAACCTATGGGAACCTTCCCGTCTACGTCCAAGAGAATGGCAAGCAGAATTTCCAGCTAGTTTCTGTTGACAAACACAGTTGCATCTTTCTTTACTCGTGTGGTCTGTTTCAGGTATGGCATCAGCCGACGACGGTCTAGATGACGCCGAGAGGATCGGTTTCCTGAGCAGCTACATGGAAAGCACACTAAACGCAATTAGGTGCGTCAAGATCAAATTAAACATATACCCATTCTTTGAGCATTGACTTTCGAAACATATACCGTTGGTTCATGTCAACAGCAGTGGAATTCAGAAAGTTAAAATTTCCAGCTTGCCCTCAATGCAGATACTCAGGGACAGAGAAAGACAATATTCCACCATGTGATGCATGATGCTCTCTTTGTTGTGCAGGAACGGGGCCAACGTGAGAGGCTACTTCGCCTGGGCCTTCATGGACCTGTTCGAGCTTCTGTCGGGCTACCAGTCGAGGTACGGGTTGTACCGCGTCGACTTCGCCGACGAGAGGCGGCCGCGGCAAGCCAGGCTCTCGGCTCGCTGGTACTCCGGCTTTCTCAGGCACAACGGAACCACTGCGCTCGTGTCGAGAGGGACGCAGGAGAAGCTAAGCGTCGTGTCCTACTCCCGAGCCCGGAGCAACCGTGTGTGCCTGATGCGGCGGGCATGGGACATGCGCATGCTCCTGCCTAGTTTTTCTGTACAACATACCCGTACTCTTCAATCCTCTCCAAGAGAGGTTTAACCAAACAAGGCCTTAAAGAGATTTGAAGGGGCTTGAGGGGGAATTTGATTTATTCCATTGCAACTGAACAAGATTTTTCCTTTTTTCATATTCAAAGTATGAGATTATTAACCAGGCCTGACACCCGGTAACCGAACAAGGTGTTAAGTAGTAGAGATACGTTGCCGTTTTCACATAAGAAGCCTAGTTATTTAATTGTTCGACTTGAAAAAAAAAACTGATTACTATTGGAAGTACGAATTCTTGTGTAGATTCTTCCGTTAGGGTGTCGAGCTATATATTCCCTCAGCAAAAGAAAAAAGGGTGGCGAGTTATATATGTAGTAGTGAAGGTTTATTAGGGCATCTCCATCGGCAACCCGTAATTTTCTTCTGTATCTGTCCAAAGACACAGGGGACCAGTTCGCGGACACGGATGCGGGAGGAAGCCATTCAACGCTAGCCATATACATTTTGACAACAGTTCAAACTAATCGGACGATATTCGTTCAAACACGGCCAGATTTTATATAAACATGACGAATTTCATTACTAGGTATAATTACCTAACCTAAATGGTCGCATGCATCCGTTCCTCATGTCCGGCCATGAACCAAGAGAACTGAAGCTTCGTCTTTTCCAGCTCCGCCTCGGCGCTCTCCAGCTCTTTCTCTGTAACCTCTGCCACCGGAGCCACGGGAAGAGAAACTGTCCGCCTCCCCGTCGCCGTCAAGCGGCTAATCGACCGACAATGTTCCGCCCACCAAGTTTGGCTTCAACGGGAGGGGAAGAACGGTGCCCTTCCAGGGACCTAAGCGGCGGCGACCTACCGTGCACTACTCTTCCTTCTTGCTGACGGCGCCCGCGGACGTGTCGGCTTTGTGGTCGCCACGGCAGGGCGCGGCTTTGGCGACGTCCTCCTCGTCGTCAGTCTCGCCGAACACCGCCTCGTCGTCGAAATCCTTGCCAGCGACTGCCACCCGCTGGCGGTATCGCCAGCGGGCGAGGCGAATCTCGCGGGCGGTGCGATACGACTCGAGCAGTGCCTCCTGCTCCGCCATATCCGCGTCCGACGCGCCCATCCTGCCGGCGGTGGGCTGCTCCTCCGCATGCACATGCTTCTGTAAGAGGTGGTGGTTGTAGGCGGCATCGACATGCGCATCCCGAAACTGCTCCTACCGCACCATGTCCATGTAATGGGCACGTGACCTGCCGATGGTCATGGTGCAATGCACCGGCGAGGGTGGCACGGACGAGGATGGTAGCGCCGACTCATCGTCGGTAGTCACGTCCTCCATTGGAATGTCATCGTCCTCCAGCTGCCTGCTGGCCTGCCAGCCGGCAACAATGGCGACCATCTCCTTCTTCTGGTCCGGCATCAACCCGTCCTAGAGAGCGTTGGTGGGGGAGGAATCTATGGTGGGAGTGGTGTGGAGAGGGATCGGAGGCGGATGACTGCGGGTCTGGCCTGGACAGCGGTTTATATAGCAATGGCGGGCGGCAGATGGACACACGGGTGGCGCCAGAGGAGATGCATCGGCAATCGCATGCCATCAATGTGGACGGTAGACGGACGGACGATCGACCGTCGTGTCGTTTGAACACGGAGCAGTCTCCTGCATCGGGAAGCGGCGTGGGTGGCGCTCTCTCGGCCGGCACGCCGCTTTAATGCCTGCACCAGTGAGCGGTCGCATCCGCTCTGGTCCGGCATGAATGCGGGACTAACGCTCTAGACCAGCATTGACCATTTTGGCCGCGCGGGAGGCGGGAGGGGTTTTTCGTGGGCTAGGGCAGTCAGGAAAGCACTTGCGAGCGGTCTAGACTCCCGCAAAGCCCCCCTCTCCCCCCACACCATTTGTCTTCGGTTTGCGATAGAAATCGCGCCCGAATCGTACCGCGGATTGATACAGGATCGCGTTTGATGGCTTTCGCTATCTGGATAGCGTGATCCAGACAGTTGCGTGAAGTTTAAGAGTGTGCGTTGGACATGCCCTTACCTTGCAGGGAATGCAACATCGTTTGCACCGAATTAGATGTATGATCAGTATGGGCACGTTTGGTTACCTGCATCATTTTTGGGCACTTTGCATACTTGTCCCAACTGGGCCTGGCTGAGCATATGCAGGCAAAAAACCAACGTCTGCATGTTGATTGGTTACCTACATTGCATCAAGGCCCAGATGGCTGCAACTTGTTTGGTTGCCTATGTTTGTGCTTTAGGTGTGAGCAGATGCAAAGCTCAGTTGTTTGGTTGTGTGCAAGTAATTGATCCGCTCACCCCTTTCAAATGTGGTGGAGCTACCACCCATTTGACAGCACACAACACACTATGATCAATAGCAGCACAAAAATAGCAAGAACAAGCAAAGAACAAGCAGATCATAAGCTACTAGGCATTAGTTTAAAACAGCAGGGCATCCCATGCCCCTACTAGACCCCAGGGTGCTGCTCCCTGGGCAAAATATGGACATGTTAACAAAAAAAGAGACAACTAGGCTTCAGTTCAAACCTACACTACTTTAGTTCAGAGTACTACGCATGGTTCAGAGTTTCAGACTACACAGACGAATCAGAGGGCCTGAGTGATGTCCCTGACACAGCTGTGCTTCGTGCACCGGACAGTGCGGATGTTGGAGTTGTTGGCATTGTAGATCTGCACCTTGAGCACCAGGCCGAAGAGCTTGAAAACTACAAGGTTGCCTGGGATGATCTTGTGTCGGCCGCAGAAGTACTCCCAGCCGCGCCCCAGCACCATGTGCCCCTTGAACATCTGCACCTGGACCCAAAACTCGCACCACTTGTTGGCGGAGAGGCTGACGACGCGAGGAGAGTCGCTGACCACCCATTGCTTCATCATCGGCCTGATTTTACGCGGGATGATGAGCATGGCATGTCCTCCTGGTCAGTGATCTACACGTAGAACCTCATAGGTTCCCGTGCACCCTCCTCGTGGCCGGTCCTCGGCCTCCTTCCAGCGCCCAGCGGCATCCTCGTGTACTCCAACCTGCCTGGGAGCACAACCCTCTTCAGCCACCTGTTGGTGGGGATCAGGTCCTCCGCATTCTCTGCACCGGCAACGACCTGTGCACCACCGCCGGCTGTGTCCCACTTCGTCTTCATTATCTTGTCAGCAAGATGGACATCACTTTAGCAACACATATGACACATGATGAAAGCTAACAAGTAGGCCATCATGTATGCTCACAGAACAAAGCTTACAATGATCAGTGCTAAGTACTAACACATTATCAGTGCTACTCTGATCAGTGCTTACAGTTATCAGTGCTAACACTGATCAGAAGAAGCCACCACTCACATGTCCTACTTGCACCTACTATTTTTGGCATTCAGGTATGTCCTACTTTTCATGCCACATGCACTCACGTACCCTAGCAACAAGATCAACATAACAACAGCAGCAAGAAGAGTAGCTTCAACAACAACAGCAAGAAGAGTAGCATGAACAACAACAGTAAGAACTAACAACAGTAGCATATACACTAGTAATAGCACCAAGAACAAACAATGTGGCACTACAGGCTAACAATTTGGCAGTAGAAAGTAACAATGTGGCACTAAAACGATGCAAATTACCACTACATTATGAACAATCTAGGCATGTCGGATGAACAAAGTAAGCATGCACTCTTGTTCATCCCCAAAATAGTGGATTCTCATCGAATCTGGTCGAATCTAGTAGAATCCAGTTAAATCAGATCAAATGTACGGGCCACAATCTAATCTAACACCCTATGAACTACCCTAAGAAACCCTAACTAAGAAGTAGAGGGGGATTTGAGAGCTTACAATTGGGGTTGCCGGTGTCGCGTACGCCGACCGTGGTAAAAACCTTGGCGGGAAGAGGGGTGCTGCCGTCGCTGATGAAGAGGGCCCCGCCATTCCTAGGGCCGCGTCCATGCACCTTGGCCTGCGTAGGCTCAAAGATGACACCGGCGTCCTCAAGCTCTCCTCCCCTTGCACTAGGCGTAGAGGAGAAAACCCTCGTATGGGGGTAAAAATACCCCCATAAGAGGGGCCTGCAAAGGACGGCGCCGGCGGGTATTGGATCCCCGCGATGTTTGAGCCGATGGACAGGACCACTGACGGTGTCCTGGACTAGGGGGTACTCACCATATCGTCTCCCGATCAGTTAGATTGGGCCGAGGACCCCCATGGTCGTATACTCATGGGCCAGTTCGGACAGTTGATGCATACACGAGGAAGATTCCCATGTGATAGGTGGTCTAGTTGTTAGCAAAATTTAAAAACATGAATTTTCGACTTTTTTGCAAAATCTCTCGAGAATTTATAAAAATGGGCATAACTTTTGCATACGAACTCGGATGAAAAAGTTTTTTATATGAAAAATCATCTATTCGAAAAGTTACATCCGAATTTAACTGGGGGAACCCCCGTTAAACATTTTCAAAATCCTCAAAAACCTAACAGAAAAAAAGATACGGGGCTTTTAAGATCTGGAGAGGCAAAAAAGTCAAAAAAAATTCAAACTTACTAATGGCGCACCTGCCCATGGTGCGCCATTACTATCTTCCCGCCTTCAAAATTCAAAAAAAAAAGTTACTAATGGCGCACCTGGCCATGGTGCGCCATTAGTATCTTCCCGCCTTCAAAATTCAAAATAAATCAAAAAAAAGTTATTAATGGCGCACCTGCCCATGGTGCGCCATTAGTATCTTACCGCCTTCAAAATTCAAAATAAAAAAAAATAGTAATGGCGCACCTGCCCACGGTGCGCCATTACTATGCCGTATATATGGCTGGGCGTGTCCTTTCCTCCTTACCTTTTCATTCTTCTCCTCCACTCCACCTCTCCTCCACTCCACCTCTCCTCCACTCCTCCACCCCATCTCTCCTCCACCATACTACCCTCCTCCTCTCCGGCGACCTCCTCCTCCTCCTCTCCGGCGACCTCCTCCTCCCTCCTCTCCTCTCCTCTCCTCCCCTTCCCTCACGGTTTCTCCTCCCTCCTCTCCGGTGAGCTCCTCCTCCCTCCTCTCCGGTGAGCTCCTCCTCCCTCATCTCCGGTGAGCTCCTCCTCCTTCCTCTCCGGTGAGCTCCTCCTCCCTCCTCTCCTCCCATCCCCTCATGGTTTCTCCTTCCTCCTCTCCGATGCTCCGGTGAACTCCTCTCCGGCGACCTCCTCCTCCTCTCCGGTGATGTAGGCGAGCGCCTCTGCGGTCACCTCCTTCTCCTCCTCTCCGGCGAACTCCTCTCCGGCAAACTCCTCTCCAGCAAAAGAACACGGCAAAAGAACATACAAGATCCAAAAACGGGAACAAAATTTGTAATAATATCATGCAAAAAACAAGCAAAAAAACGAGAAAAAAATGGCAAAAAAATCGCGATCCAGATCTAAATTCAAAATTCAAAAATAGCAATGGCGCACGATGGGGGTTAGACGGTGCGCCACTACTATTTTCCAGCCTTCAAAATTCAAAAATACTAATGGCGCACCGTGGTCTATGCTAATGGCGCACCAGTGGCCTATACTAATGGTGGTGCGCCATTAGTATACCAGATACTAATGGCGCACCACTGGTGCGCCATTAGTAAAAAATACTAGTGGCGTATACTAATGGCGCACCAGTAGTGCGCCATTAGTAGGGAAAACTGGTGCGCCATTAGTAGGCCTTTTCCTAGTAGTGACATGGACGACCCCACCAAAGAATGGCATGATATGGCAAGGAGAGAAATCTTGAAGAGAAGACTGGTTGCGTCAGCCAGTGCGTGTTACAGTGCCGGAGATGTTTTCTCTGCTCCATATGGTGCCAATGTCGATTATTTCGATGCAGGAGTTGGAACAAGCGCCCGAGGTGGATTCTGTGATGGCGATGAACTTCAAGATGGACTCGATGGCACGGAGTGAAAATCGACCAAGATGATGCCGGACGTGGTCATCACTTTTGCAAGACCCTCTTTTGCAATTGTTCTACTAAACCAAAGCTTTTATTTGCACGTAAACTGTGTTATGTTGTTTGAATTTGAACTTATTTGTCGAAACCGATGTCAAATTCGAGAATTGGGCGTCTTCAGTTTGTGGGTCGACGCGGCAGTGCCCGAGTAGACCCTGCAAAATGTCGACCCGTAAAAAAAATATTCCACGAATATCCTTTTATACGGGTCCGTTTGGGGGTCTGCCTCTGCGGCCATCCGCGCCGACCCGCAAAGGCCTTTTTCCGAAAACTGCAAACACGTTTTGCGGGCCGACGGGATGCGAGGTCTGCTAGAGATGCTCTAAGAAAACGCATTACTTCAATTGGACTTGCAAGCAAAACAACCAAGCAAGACTTGGTGATCAAGAAAGGACTCCTCCCCACTGGCGTATTCGGCTAGGACTCTTGTTATCCTAGGCCTCCGGTACATTATATAAATTGAGGCTAGGCTAGTCGATAGATAGGCTAGATCATTATGACATTACTCATCATACCTCTAGGGTTTAGACCACAACATATGATCTCGTGGTAGATCAACTCTTGTAACCTTATATTCATCAAGATCAATCAAGCAGGAAGTAGGGTATTACCTCGATAGAGAGGGCCCGAACCTGGGTAAACATCATGTCCCCTGTCTCCTATTACCCATCGATCCATGACACACAGCTTGGGACCCCCTACCTGAGATCTGCCGGTTTTGACACCGACAATGGTGCTTTCATTGAGAGTTCCGGTGTGTGATCGACAAAGGATCAATGGCTCGACTGCAGATCAACTGCGACGTCGGCTTCTTTGTTACCGGCTTGACTAGTCACCTTGGCTTGACCGAGGACTGCGCCCTACCTTCGATCGTCATGTTCGGATGAGGGCCTTCATCAACATCAACTCCGATCTCTATCTAGATCATGGAGGAATCATCCATGAAGCTCGGGGGCTCAATGTCAACATTGCCCTCGGACGTCCGTGCTGCTTTTCTAGACAGCGAACTTGTATCCTCCACCACTGCCTCCTCAAGTGTTGTTTTAATGATTGCTTCGATGGAATTGTGCGGAATTGAGTCTACAGCAACCCTAAAAAAATTCGTCGAGTTTTGATGGAGGAATCTCTGCCAATCTACGATATACCGGATCCCTGTCAAATCTGGACGGGAATCTGGACGAGTTTAGGGCGTGATCTCCAGAGCCCAACTTGGAGGTCCTTTGGAAAATCCAATCGTTTTCATCTGCTGTGGAATTCCCATATCTACCACTCCTCAAAATTTCAGCTCGATCCGACCGTCCAAACTTCGGGAACCTTCCGATTAGTGCATCACTTTTCGGATCTGTTTTCTGCGCGAGAACGAATCCTATACGAATTCATCTTTTTTATGAACGGGATTTCAGACATCCTTTTTGAAGGAAGTTTTGTATGGGGTATTGTGTTTTGTTCCCAAACACATCCCGCTAATTTTAAAGTCTTTTCCAATATGATCTTCACCATCGCGCCGGTGTTAAACCAGCCCGACAATGTTGCTCTACGGCTGCCGACCTGCGCTAGACACATTGTCGCTTTGTTGAGCTGAGCTCAACTTCTTCGGATCATCATCTCGACAAGCCGAACAAGAGTTCGGCATCACGAAGAATAAATTCTCACCAACATTGCTGCCCCACGGATTACACGGAGCGGGCACACCGGCATCGCCGCACGGTCACTGCATCAAGCCAGCAGTGACCATGTCACAAGTTACGACCTGCATCGGCATGGCCGAACCGTTGCTTCATCGAGCCGATGTCCATCACGCCGAACTACTGTAACACCTCGACTGACATGGCAGCTGCAACATCTCCTTACCGACCTGCTCCGTCTCCTCGTCTGGACCGGGGGCTTCGTCATCCCTTCATCGACCTACTCCGGATACTTCGGCGTCGTCAACCGACCAACTTCGTCACATTAGCTGGACCAGGGGATTTGCCCCGCCAAGCCAACCTTTGCCAGCATTGCCATGCTGCCGCTCCATCGCTCACCAGGCAATTGGTGTGCCGATAAAGTCCCAATTTGGGGAGTAACCTTTTTTCAGATTGCTACAATAGATAAACCAGGTGCTATTAATCCTAGTAATTTTTTCTTCCTTGGGTTTATTTTTCTGAAAAATTATTACTCTGGTTTGTTCCATCATCTGTATACAGGTCTCTCAAATGATGGCCGCGTTAACGATGGTTGCATGATTGTTCGGTCTGTTTCCCGTTCGTAGTTCGGCGAACACAACGTCTAGAGCCCGGACCGCCCTACAAATTCAGGCTTTGTCACGCCTTCACTACGTCACGCCGACGCCCTGCATCGACATTGGCTTCGGCGCCAGGCCACATCTCTTTAAATAAATTATTTTTACGTAAAGCAATTATGCAAGGATTATGTATATACCTGGGCACCTTGCCTCTCTATCGTCGGATCGTGCTTAGCGGCTGATTTGGAAACCAATATAAATGTATCAATTGCTAGTTAATTTGGCAGGTTTTAATTCGTGGACAATCTCATGCATGCATGTCATGTGATATAAAGGCAGGGTATTAAGATGTGATAGGAAATAAAAGTTGACACTTACTACTTCCTTATATAGCATTTATTTCTTCCTTGTATAACAGATCAAATTGTACGCATGACGCATGATTTCATTGGATATATACGAACCCTGCGAATGTACATAATTTTGCTAGTAGGTATTACATGCCCGTATTAGATAGTTAGGAAACAAAATAAAATATAATAATTTAAAAATAAATTATTGGGTATATATGTACCCGCATATGTACATAATTACATTAGTAGATATTAGATACCCGTATTAGATAGTTAGAAAACAAAAACATGTACAGAATTTCATTACTAGGTATTAGATACTCATATTAAATAGTTAGAAAAAAATGTAATATTTCAAAAAATAATTTACTGAGTATATACGCACGTATGTACATAATTTCGTTACTAAATTTTAGATACCCGTATTAGATAGTTAGGAAACAAAAACATGTACAAAATTTTGATACTAGGTATTAGATACTCGTATTAATTTGTTGGAAAACAAAAATAGAATGTAATATTTCAGAAAATAATTTACTGAGTATATATACCCACGTATATACATAATTTTGTTAGTAAGTATACTCATATTAGATAGTTAGGAAAAAACACATATTAGATACCCGTAGTAGTTCAGAAAATAATAACCAAACATTAATACAATTTATTATATGGCAAGTCTTGCATGTTTAATAATAAAAAATGAAAAAAATGGAAGTATGGAAAGTCTTGCATTAAGAATAGTTAGGAAACAAATCAAACAGTCATTATGTAGCGATACATACCTAAAACAATCAAGGTGCCCGGGCACCTAGGTGTCGCGGATAATTTACCTATATATATATATATATATATATATATATATATATATATATATATATATATATATATATACTATTTTGATCACGGGAACAGAATAATATTCTGATACAACATGAACTTCCCGAGTAACGTGCCTGACCTTTCCCGAGTACTAGGTTGAACTTCAGCTAAAAGATGTCCAAATGGGGCTTGTAATATACCGTTGGAAAGCTATGGACACCAGTATCATGACTCAAGTTAATTTTTTGGCAAAATGTAAGCGATTTAATAGCATTTTTGAAAACCGTTTTTTTTCATACAAAAAACGTGAACCGTATTTTCGATCGCATTTCTAAACCGTTTATCGGAATGAGGTAAATAATATGGGGTTGGAAAGCTGCTGCAAAACCTCTCCTTCGACATGTTGAAAGTTTTCTCTAACTCCCTATGGATAAATAGTAATTTGGAAAATCATAAAATTTCGTAAACCGAACAGTCGAGTTCGTATTTTCAATGTAATTTCTAAACGGCTAATCCAATGGAGGCAAATGATATGGCGTTGGAAAGCTTGTGAAAATGCGCTACTTTTTCATGTTGAAAGTTTTTTTTAATTTGGAAGGGTTTAAAAGTAATTCAGAAAACGGTACAAGTTCCACCGAGTTTGTATTTTCAAGCTAATTTTTTAACCGTATGCCCGAATGCAACAATTAATAAGGCGTTGGAAAGCTTGAAGAAATGCGAAACTTTCTCGTATATATTGTTTCTCCCAATTCCTTACGGTTTTAAGTCAATTTTGAAAATGAATAAAAAACGTATTTTTGCAATAATTTCTACAAATTTTATCGGAATGGGGCAAATAATATACCGCTGAAAAGCTACGGAAAATGCAAAACTTTTTCATATTGATGGTTTTCTCTGATTCCTATCCGTTTTTAAATAATTTTAAAAACAGCGAGATCATGCGTTCTGCCTTTATCGCGAAATGAATTCTTCAAAATTGCACCACGTGAAGAACTTGAACTTTTCGGCATGTCTACCTGAACTTCACTCTGTTTTTCACGTGTTTTTTCTGCTCATAGATCTCCATCCACTGTTCGTAGCTCTCCATCCACTCACCGGAATTGAGAAAATGATATCTAGATCGAAAGCTGCTCTAAACACACAACTTTCCCATGTTGATCATTTTTTCATACTCATGACGGTTTTAAAAGTTTTTCATCTAAAATTCATTCAATGTAGTAGTTGAACTTCCTGCTGTTTTCACGTTGAACTTCTGTGACGTGTTTTCGTTTGTAATTTTCTCACCTATTCGTCAATGTTATACAAATGATATTCGTTTTGTACAAACCCTTCTCACAATAATTTTTTTAACATTCTCCGACCGAGGACTTGAACTTATAACAACAAAAAAATTGGACTTTGCCTTTTATTCATTTTTTTCTCTATGAAACACACACGTGATTAATATTTTGGACTTTGCCTTTTCTCTGTTATTTCAATTTGAACTTCACCTTTTTATATTCGATTTTTATACGAAAAAAATCGAACATGGAAATAGAAGGTGAACCTCTCTCGTAAGAATTTTTGAACTTCACCAGACAGAGCACTTAAACTTCTTTAAACAAACCTTTTAAGCTTTTATTTTTCTATACTTTTATTCTCACCTGAAATGCATTCCTTGTCGTACGTGAATTTCTCGTTGTTTTCACTATGAACTTCTGTCCCATTTTTGTATATACGTCAAATTACACGCAATTAAAAATTAGATGTCATTTTTTGCCATTTTAAAACATGTAATTGGAGGTCGGACGTCCTGCAATATAAATTCTGAACTGTCCACAGAGATGCACGTGAACTTCTTGCAACAAATATGAGTTTTTTATATACCTCGAACTTCTCTGCTATTTTAGATTGAACTTCTTAGTCTTATTCTTAAAAATATGTTTTCAAATAAGCATCAAACAATTTTTAAATTGAACCCCATACATTTTTCCTAGAAATGGAAAGAATTTTAGTTTTTCGTAAACATCAAACTACTCCCTTCATTTTATTTTTAACTTCTTTAATTTTATTCTTTAGTAACGAAGAAAAGTTGTGTTCTTTTAATAAATATCGAACTTCTATATTTTTAGAATTTGGACTTCTTGGTTTATTTGAAATACTTTTTTTCCATTTTTTGAAACCGTAAAACAATGTTCTTGTTCATTTGATCAGAAAAATTGAGTTATTTTAATAAATATCGAACTTCTATATTTTTATAATTTGCACTTCTTGGTTTATTTGAAATACTTTCTTTTTCCATTTTTTTTAAACCGTAAAACAATGTTCTTGTTCATTTGATTAGAAAAATTGAGTTTTTATAAACATCGAGCCGCTTCATTTTTTTAATTTGGCCTTCTTGGTGTTATTCATTAGTAATGGGAAAATCCCTAGTTATACCATAAACATAGAACCGCCGAGTTATTTAAAGTTGAACTTCTAATTCTTTTTTAAAAAAAGGGCAAATTTTGTTTTATAAACTTTTTGAACTTGCTAGTTTTTTTAGAACAAGTATAATTTCAAAAAAATTAACACTGAAATGATATGTTTTTTAATGTGAGCCTCTTGGTTTTATTATTAGAAACAGAAAAAAAACTGTTATTTTTACTAAGATTGAACTATTTCGTTATTTTAATTTGAACTTCTTTGGTTTTATTTATTAGAAACAAAAAAATGATTTTTTACCTTGCATGTTTAATTTTATTTGAACTTGCTCAGATAACACATTCGACCTTCTCGGATACAACATTTTGACCTTCGAAAAAAGCCAAAATTTTGACTTAAAGAGCATGTACAATTTTCTCCACATTTTTCAAGAACTTTCAAGAATAGCCAAAGCTACATCATCATATCTGGATTTCAGAGCAAATACTTTTTAGAAAAGAATATAAAATAATAAGGGCAATCTAGCTGAAGGAATCTGTGTTGAGGTGGAGTGAATTATTGAATGGTGATGAAGACCATCCCAAGAAAAAATCAATAGTGATAGCATCAACCACTGAATAATCCATCAACTCCACGTAAAGTTATTGTAGGTTCTATACATGTATATATCTAATTTTCTTTACATGTGACGGTGGCATTGGGCCTATCATATTTGTAGGAAATATGGTTTTGAGGCTCCACACTGGGAGGCCATCTCAAGAATACACAGGATGTGAGATCGCATCCATCTCCCTACCTCTGGTGAACTTCTTCCTGCCTCCATGGTGACCTTCTCCCCTGAATCTGTGGTGAACTTCTCCATCGACCTGTTCTGTCAGAGTTTTTGGTCTTTTTTTCTCTGATGGACATTGAAATATGTTAGTAATTTATATGCTGTCAGTACATGAACTTCTCACGCGCGCTAGAACAATTATTGAGATAGTAGATAAAGAGTAGGAGTAAATTGTAGCGGCCGTCACACTGACACAAGAGAAAACACCGTTAGAGAGCTAAATCGTCGTTGCACACATGTACTAAGAGAGAGAGAAGAGCAGTTGTGTGCGGCATAAGCGGACACATACGCAGAGAGCTGCAGCTGCACCCGCAGTAACTCATGGGCACTTGCGCTCGACATACACGCGCTAGGAGGCGGAGCATCAGCGAGTTGTGGACTGTAGCCAAGGCACAATTTGAACGGCGGCCGGGTGATGTCATGTGTGCGGCTGCAGAGAGACTAGCTGAAGAAGTTCAAAGAGGTGCAGGTGCTTGCGGAGATGGGAACTGCGGGTGGAGATGGAGGCGGTTGGCCGCAGCGGCAAGCTCAGACAGAGGGAGGCGCGTGCGTGAGGGTGCCACGTGGGCTAGCTGGAGTGGCGCGCCGGCGAGTTGGGGGTGGAGGCGCGCCGATGGGTTGGGCGTGGAGGCGTGCGGGGATGGAAAGATGCAGGCCCGCTGTGCTTTTTGTGGATCCTTATGCGGCGACCGGGAAGGTAAGTGGCGATGCACCGGGCGGGGCGGCGTGGATGCCGATGTGGAGACAGGATTTGGTCGGCTTCAGCCTGATCCATGTGTGTCGGCGCTCGGGGGTGACCTGCATCGGGCGGCGGCGCTCATGGTTGGTGGTGGGGCGCGCGCAGTCGGCCGCCAACGCCGGCGGGCTGGGTGAGCCTCGCCGCGCGGGGGTCTGTGGGGAGGCCGATGGGTGCGGGTCGGGAGGATAGGGATGGTGCGTGGGGGTGGGGGAAGGCAAGTGTTTTTCTTCTTTTTTTACTAGTTCGGGAGTTCGGGAACATCACCGCGGCTCCTATATAGGGCGCTGTGATCCAAATAACTATTCTAATCCTGGGATTAGAATAGTGATGTCCTATATATATATTATTTTCTGGACCGCACTGTTTTATGTATGCAGGTAATCGATTTTGACTGCGTTACGCGGTCACTTCGGCATCACCAGCAGACCCGCATTAGACTTCGGCCACCTCGGACACCTCGGGCTTGGGGGCTGGGACCTCGGCCATGCTGAGGACTGCAAACCTTGTCGGATCTGTCACAGATCAATGGGCATCTTCGTCCCTCCACAAGCCCGAATCGCGTCATCAACACAGAACACATTAACCACCTAAGTCGCTTTCATGCTCAAAGACCTTCAGTTTTAAATTTTGTTCGGTTCGACCAAGCATTATACTTTTTGACAAAAAGTTGTTTGTGACAAAATTCCTTGTCAAAACTTTGTTTGTGGCGCACAAATTCAAATACCTCGTTTGTTCGGAGGCTTCCTTTATGGAGCTTTTCCTCTTGCATATGATTACACTTGTATGGCTTTGTTCCTTGTTCGTGTATTAGACCACAATATGCACCATGTTGACTTAAGTGCTCCGCAAGCTGGGTTGCCTTGCTCCTGTGTTTACCCCTACGTTCCTGATTGTTCGGCTAGGGAGTAAAGGGAGCACCTCTGCGATTGTCACGATCGGGTCATCCGAGCTCGGACCTCAGACTGGGTGGAGCCGAAAGCTAGCGCTCTTATTGTTTTCAATCATGGTCGGCACACAACAGAACTCCTGAGTACAAAAAAATCTATTGCACAAGTCTCATAGTAACAATGAGCAACCGAAGAAAGGTATCGGTGGGGGTACTATTTTCTCCGAAGATGCTTCTTACGCTTCGTCAGTAATATAGCATAAGTTCCCTGAGCGTGCTTTGTCTGTTACAGCCTTATGGCATGATTGCCTGGTTATCAGAAACACCATCGGTATTCTCGACAGGTGGAGTACATAACACTTTTTGGCCCTTGACCGAAGAGGGAGAAGACGACGGTCTGTTAAGACGCGTTTAAAGTTCAGGTGAACACAAATATGATATAAGTACTTCGGTACATACAATCATTATACATAAAATTCTTTTATCCAACTTACTTGGGGGCTCTTAAAATTTATATGAGTTGTTCTATAGTAAATGTGTTTTCTTCTTGATCGTTGCAAAGTCTTTTTCTACCGTGCCTTTTTTGACTTGAGTGTATGGTAAATAGCCGGATAGCCTGTCTTCTCTCTAAAAGCCGCTCGGGTTTAGTTTGCTAAACTGACTTCGGAGAAGTACTCCGCCTTTGGGATAAGGAGCTTGAAGCCGTAGGCTGACCCATGTGAAGTCTTGAGATCGGATGTGTCATGTTAAAGCACGACAGAAGCACACTTTCTTTTCCAATTTTCGGATTGGCATCGAACACTTGATCTTGTCCGGACATCAAGTTTTTACTGACGTTTTTTGGTTTTCCAAGCTTATGGCACTTTTAAACTATTTGTGTGTTTCCAGCATAAGTCTGACAGCAACGCCGGAAAATATTGCTATATATGCATCGGTTTCGAATTGTGTCTTTGGTCAATAGTTGGGTTGCCCGGCTCTTGTGCTTGCCTCCTATGTTCCGCTTTGTTCAGCTAGGTGTGTAAAGGGAGAACCACTGCGATTGTGCTTCCAACTAGCATGGTTAAGCGCCTCAGTGGAGAAAGCTGAAAACTGACTGTCATAATAAGCGTAAACTGGTCAGAGATCCGATGACTGTATTAAACTATAAGATCGATAGAGGTCACCCCGTGTTAAATGACGGCGTTCATAACATTGGCCGAAGTGTTTACAGCTTGACCTCGACTGTCGCTGAACACTAACCGTGGGCTAGTTACTGGCCTCCCAACTTTAAGCTCCTATGACTAAGTGAAAGTTATAAAGCCCGCATATCTGATTGCCTCGTCTCCACTAACACAACCGTCTTCGGGCACCGAGACGTCGGCTAAGGATTATTTTGTTATTGCGAAAACACCCTGTGTAGCATCTACAAGGGGGTGGAAGCCGACGATGGGCCACTTTCAAATGATAAACGGTCGCAACGGAGTCAAAATAAACATATCATCGACGTTTGTACTTAATATACAAGAGCCGCCTTCCACAATCATCGTTATAAAGCCATAAATATGCATCAATTTGACTTAAGATTTTCGTCAAGCTGGGTTGCCTGGCTCCTGTGCTTACCCCTACGTTCCCGATTGTTCGGCTAGGCGGTAAAGGAACACCTCTGTGATTGTTATTACTGGGTCATTCCAGTTAGTACCTCAGACTGGGTGAAGCCGAAAGCTAGCAATCTTAAAGGATCACATTGGTCGGCAATGACAAAAGTGAAAATTTTGGTTCATTAATACCATAGAGTTCGGGAACTTTCCCCGAACTAAATCCTCAATATTTTTCTCCCGCATTGATTGGAGGTGAGGTTTCATGATCATGGTTAGCATGACAACCCAATGAAAGGAACCGATAGCGGGACTATTTTCTTTGGAAGATGTTTCTTACGTTAAAACGTAATATAACATATCTCTCCGTGTACCTTTGTTTATAAAACCGTACGATTGCCGTATTTTCCATAAATCTTTGCCCTTATAACGGATTTATAAAGTAGGAAAACACTCCTCGGCTACTGGCCAAAGAGGTTGAAGCCGATGGTCGGTCAACAAAGTTTTGTACAATACAGATTCGAGCATTAATGATGTAGAGTACTTGGATACATAGAATCATTACACATAATTTGTGATTTTACTATGGATGCCGATCCTTATTTCGGCCACCCGTGCCCGCATTAAGGCTCGGGGACTATTGGGCTTCGGGCTTGTTATTTACAAATATTAAAGGGTCACATCGATCCCCTGATCTGGTGTTGCCACCCGACTAGTGTCTTGGGGGCTACTGCGTTGCTTGTTCAACGCAGAAAATCCAAAGTGCTTAGTGTTCGGCTTGACTGAACTATGGGTAAACACGTCTTCGGACAACAATAGGTACCATCTGGACCTATCTGGTGTCAAGCTAATATATTGCGGCAACTTCGCAAGACCCTCTCTCAAGGGCCCGTTCGCCGATCACTACTATCTCTAATATATTACACTGTGTTTCGATTCCTACGTATGCTGCCAAGCTAGGAGTTGATCCTCAGGCCGATTTCGTGCATCGACCTGAGTCTCAGAGGCTACTAGGATCAGCGGTTTCAAGTTTTCCTTCTGGTGCATCTTGGGTTTTAGACTGACACACACCTTGAGGGCAATTGGATATGCATATACTGGCTATATATCTCGGCAGAGAATAAATTGCACCAGTCAAAAATATTCACAAAAAATTAGCCCGTGGTCGGGGTGGTGCACCACCTCGGAAGCAGTCCGGCAGAAAGCTCGGGCGCCAGTGGCTAGCTCCATAGAGGGCATTTCCGGCATTAAGCTCGGCTAAACTCCTTCAACTTTTTTGAACCAAGGTGATCTATGACACCTTGGATATAGTCCGGCGTTGGAGATCGGATACAGTCCGGCGTTGGAGCTTGGACACAGTCCGGCATTGGAGCTCGGATACATTCCAGCGTTGGAGCTCGGAAGCAGTCCGGCGTTGGTGCTTGGCTGCAAAAGATACCTCGAATGCAGTCCGGCGTTGGGGCTCGGATGCAAGAGAACACCGCCACACGGGAATAACTTCAAAACCGAGGTGTGGCGTAAAAAATAACAAGACATTGATAAAGGCCGAGAACTTAAAGGGGCTTCTTGGATACCCGGCGTGTAAACTCTTCGGATTCACTCAAGATCAAAGATGAGATGATTTGTTGAACCAGTTTTCAAGACCGACGACCGAAGACGAAGAACAGTTTGGAAGAATCGAGGAGCGTCCCCAACTTGAAGACCGGTTCAGGGGGCTACTGACGGTGTCCTGTACTAGGGGGTACTCACCACATCGTCTCCCGATCAGTTAGATTGGGCCGAGGACCCCCATGGCCGTATACTCATGGGCCAGTTCGGACAGCTGATGCATATACGAGGAAGATTCCACAAGACTTGGTGCTAAAGACAAGGACTCCTCCCCACTGACGTATTCGGCTAGGACTCTTGTTATCCTAGGCCTCTGGTACATTATATAAACCGAGGCTAGGCTAGTCGATAGATAGGCTAGATCATTATGACATTACTCATCATACCTCTAGGGTTTAGACCACAACATATGATCTCATGGTAGATCAACTCTTGTAACCCTATATTCATCAAGATCAATCAAGCAGGAAGTAGGGTATTACCTCGATAGAGAGGACCCGAACCTGGGTAAATATCGTGTCCCCTGTCTCCGGTTACCCGTCGATCCATGACACACAGCTTGGGACCCCCCACCCGAGATCTGCCGGTTTTGACACCGACAACCACCGGCTCCGGTGGTGGAGCCGGAGCTACCGGCGCCGGCGCTGCATTGGCTTGGGGCGGCGGCATGGTGCAGGAAAGGGGAGGGAGCTTGCAGTGCCGCCGCCAGATCTACTCCGGCCGTGGAGAGGCCGGCAACCCACCTCTCTTGGATGGGATTGCTGTCTGCGATGACCTGAGTGGGTGGGGCGTGGCGAGACGTCGGCGTGGCCATCGGAGAAACCGAACGAGCGGTGAGGTGAGAGAGAGGGAGTGGGTGTGAACTGGCGAGGGAGGTGACGGGAGGGGGCGTGGGGAGTTATGAGCAGTCGAGTCGTCTCCCACTCGTCCCAACGCGTGCAGGCGCTCGCCGCGTGTGGCTCAAGCGAGCCTGGCTCGCAAAAAAGGCCGATTCAGCCGTTCCTCCAGAGCCAGGCCCAGGCCTGTTTTGAGGTTCATGCGGGCCACGAATTGGATGCGACCCAGGCAAATAAACGGGTTAGATTCTTTCCGCGCGGGCCTGGACCGACCTAATGCGACCAACCAAACGCGTTCCATGTGTTTCACGTGGTATCAAACACGACTATCCACCGTGGTACTACCGCTTCCTTGACAAGGCCATCGGTCCTATAGTTGGGGACGAATTTGAAAATCAGTCTGTTCAAGCAAGGATGGCGTGGCGGCGGCGGCATCCTCGTGGTGGACCTGTATCCTTAGGCTCCGCCGTTGCGACGACGTTTGCTCCAGCGTCGGCACGGAGCTTGGGAGGTAGTCCAGGAGCAGATGCAGATTGTGGTATGCATCGTCGACATCTGGAAGACGGAACATGTGATGGGTTCGTGGTTCGTGGATGACAGATATGGTTTCCGTCTGCGACGTCTTAGTCGCGGTGGGGTGCCAGATCTGGAGTTTGATGGCGTGTCTGGGGTGTTGCCTCGGTCTGATTCGTTCAATTGTAAGGGCTTCACTTTTGGTGAGCCACCTTGGAGGTCCGCAAAGCTGCATATCAGCGATGGAGCCGCGTCGAGCTCGAGTGAGGAGGTGATTCATCATTCTTATCTTTAGTGGCTGTTGTCGTGGTGCCGGAGGCAGGTGATGGGCGTTTT
>NC_041385.1:735725596-735742068 GCF_002162155.2 Triticum dicoccoides
CTAGGGGTCGTGCGCCGAAGGCGACCCGAAGAGTGCAACATGAGCGGAGGGGAGGGCGCTCAGCCTCGCTACAATAGATCTTAGGTTACAGGAATGATGGATGCTAACTTAGTTGCTCCAGCACGTGCCCACAGGTGATGGGCGTTGGTGTCAAGCTCAGAGATGTTCTGTTATCTTTTCAGTTTTGTCATGTCTGTCCTTACGTGACTTGTACTTTATTCTTTATGATATGAATGAGACATGTATTACCATGAAAAAAAATCTATTGTGGTACTGCATGATCGATTCGACGTTTAGAAGGGGGTTCCGGTGAGAAACTTTTCTCCGGGTGGTTGGGATTATATATTAAATAAAACAAGTTAAAAACTTGCATGTCAAAGCTGAACCCCTATACAGGTTCCGTTCTGTGACTTTAGATCACTCGAAAGGGGCAGCTGGAAAATAAAATAAAAACTTGGACACTCCAGAGGCGCATCGGCATCGATCAGGACCATCATCACCTGCATATGATATCTCATTGACTCGCCACTAGTACCCTTTTTTTACTATCCATGGAGAGGCAACATGTCCCTGTGATGGCACAAAATTGTCGTCTATCCTTTCCTTTTTCTAGTCTTTTGCTGGGATCGCTGACCTGATCCGCAGTTCTGAACGAGGTGCCTCGTTTTGCAGAAGCTTCTTGTAGTAGACCAGCAGCAATGAACCCGTGCACCTGGTGGACGTGTTCCGCTGTTCACACCGAGAGCCCGTTATTTATTTATTTATTTGAGCTGATGAGCCCGTCATTTTCCTTCACAGTCCAACTGAACCCCCAAAGTCGTCGTTGTCCTGGTCGCGTGTTGCTTTGAGCAGCGAACCAACGTTCGAAGAGGGCGGAGGAGCATCCCACCTGCAGGGCACCTTTCACCTTTGCCGTGTCACTCTGCCCGTGATCCATCCAGGCGCGGCGAGACCAAATATGGAGAGGAGGCCAGACACGAGGCGAACACATGGCAGGAGCACGACACGACACGACCACGGAGACGAAACGAGAGGAAACCAACGCAATCTGTGGAGCGGAACCTGGAAGAGACAGCGAATTACGCATGATCCTCTCGTTGTCAATGCTCTGCCTGCACTTGATCCGGGGTGGTGGAGCAAATGCGATATAGGAGTAGGACAACGAGAAACAAACAACACCAGCGGCACCAGGCCATGTGCGGTGGAACAGCTTATTATCAGTCGTCAATTAGCGAGGGGGAGGCCAGATGACATATGATGGCGTGTATCCGGTGATTAACTAGTCCTGATCCTCGTGGTAGTCGTCCGTTTCGAGCTTCTGTGCCTGTCGCCGGACCGGCGCGCGTCTATGCTGAGTGCGTTTGCTTCGACGTGGCCGCCTTGTGAATTGAGGTCAACTCCAGCGCATGACCTCAAACGGACGTCCGATTTGACCTGTTTTCGTTCGTTTGAGACGGTAATGAATACGCCCCTGTCCGCTTGGGACCGTTGGATTGTCGGTGCGTCTAACGCGTGGCCGCATCCCAAATCATGTCCTGGGTGAACGTGATTAAAAAAACAAAAATTAAAATGAAATGCTAAAAAATAAACACAAACATAAAACATAGTTAAACATCACGGCCACAAAACGGCCCAGTTCCACGGTCCACATAGACATAATTAACATAAAAAAACAAAAGAAATCAGCCGTTTGCGCGCTCCTGCCGTGGCCGTCGCCGTCTTCCAGTGGCCACCATTGTCTTCGTCGTTGCTGACGAGGTCGACGTAGTCCAGCGGCGTCCAAAGGTGGCACGGCGGTGCCTGGTACACGGAGGCGGGCTGGAAGGCGGGAGGTACCTGTACCACCTCCTCCCGTGGCGACTAAGCGGAGCCACACTGTCGTGCATGCCGAGACTGCAAGTGCGTTTCTGCAGGGTTCATGCATTTCTGCTGTGGCACGACATGGAGAGGACCATGTCCGCTTCTACCTCCGGCCGACGCTGTCCATGATTGGCACCCTTTGGTAGCGACCTTTATATTACTATCATAAAGTATTAAAGATGTCCCTCTTTCTCATTCTCAAGTTTTTTTTACATCGGTAGGAGAATATGTAGTCTACACAGCAGAGCTTTATGAATATATTCTAAGTGAACCTCTTTCAGTCTTCTTGTTAGACTCCTAATATTCTCAAGTCATATTTGTCACTGATACGACTCTACGTACATCGAATATTTGCTTCCAACTAGATACGAGAAATAAAACTACGTTGTGGGTATGAAAAGGATAACTATGCATAATATCGGAGAGCTAAAATATAAAAGTAGGTGCTGTTATCATAAGATTAAAATATATTACTAAATATTATAAATAGCGAGTGTGAAATAATGATGGATCGGTGTGTGGAATTATCTTAGGCAATTGTTAACAAGACCGATAGTCGTCATTGCAATTTCATATGAGGGAGAGGCATAAGCTAACATACTTTCTCTTCGTGGATGATATGCACTTATGATTGGAACTATAGCAAGCATCCGCAACTACTAAAGATCATTAAGGTAAAACCCAACCATAGCATTAAAGTATCAAGTCCCCTTTATCCCATATGCCACAACCCCCTTAGTCGGATTTATGCTTCTGTCACTCAAGCAACCCACTATAAGCGAATCATGAAGGTATTGCAACACCCTACAGCGGGAATCCCTCACGCTTGCGCGACACGGATGGCACAATAGGACAGCACCAAAATAAAACATACAACTCGTACCAATCTAGATCATCAATCAACCCAAAGACAAAAGATATCTACTCAAAACATCATAGGATGGCAACACATCATTAGATCATAATATGTGGCATAAAGCACCATGTTCAAGTAGGGATTACAGCGGGATGCGGGAGAGTGGACCGCGTAAAAGAGATGAGGATGGTGATGTTGATGAAGACGATCACCGCGACCATGATTCCCCTCCCGATGGCACTTCGGGGCCACCAAGAGAAAGGAGGAGAGGTCCTCCCCCTTGTGCTTCCTCCTTCATGGCCTCCCCCTGGATGGGGAGAGGTTCTCCCTCTGGTCCTTGGCCTTCATGGCGATGATGGCCCATCCGGGATCCTCCTCCATGGCCTCCGGTGATGATGCCCACCTCCGGCAGGGTGCCAGAGAGGGCCTAGATTGATTTCTCGTGGCTACAGAGGCTTGCGGTGGCGGAACTTCTAATCTAGGTTATTTTCTAGAGGTTTTTCTATTTATAGGAATTTTTGGCGTCGGTCTCACATCAGGGGGGGTCTCCGAATCGTCCACGAGATAGGGGCCCACACCCAGGGGGTGGCTGTGCCCCCCACCCTCGTGGACAGCCCGGGACTCTTCTAACCCAACTCTTTTACTCCAGGGGCTTCTTTTGGTCCATAAAAATCATCAAAAATTGGCACGTCAATTGGACTCCGTTTGGTATTCCTTTTCTGTAAAACTCAAAAACAAGGAAAAAACAGAAACTGGCACTGGGCTCTAGGTTAATAGGTTAGTCCCAAAAATCATAAAATAGCATATAAATGCATATAAAACATCTACGATGGATAATATAATAGCATGAATACTTCATAAATTATAGATACATTGGAGACGTATCAGCATCCCCAAGCTTAATTCCTGCTCATCCTCGAGTAGGTAAATGGTAAAAGAAATAATTTATGAAGTGTGAATGCTAGCAGTTGCACAAGTTTGATCAATGATAATTTCAATCACCCTTTCTAGCATCATTATATGTCATAACAGTAGCTCATCTCATAAAACTTTTCATGATCAAGTAACAAGCTATTCACATGTTAAAGTATAGATCATAAACTTTCTTGAAAACTAACAAACAATGCTCTTAGTCATCAAACAATTGCAATTCATCTTATTTTCAGGAAGGTGAAAGCACAAGTGCTCCCTAGGTGGTTTTGGTAATTAATGTCAACATATCTCTTGTTGGACTAACACTTTTATCTAGTATGTTTCAGATAAGTTCAACAATGGAGTGACATGGACTAAAGGATGTGGTAACTCCTTCAAGATGCTAAGGACAAAGGATTGGCTCAAACTTCAAGCTCAAGACTCTTCATTTTACATTTTAGTGATCCAAGATCACATTGAGTCTATAGGAAAAGCCAATACTATCAAGGAGGGATGAGGTGTTGCTTAATGAGCCTCTTGCTTCAAGTGCTTAGTGATATGATCCAAATACCCTCAACTACTTTCCCACTTCCACACATATGTCCTAAAACCTAAAGTCAAACTCGGCCGCACTGATTCTTTCTATCCGGCGCCATCGAGTTTGGATGTCTTAGCCATTGCCACAAACCCTAGGCAAATCGGTCTCACTGATACCGGATCTCGGTCTCATCGAGATGGGATTGTAATCTCTCTATGTATGTCCATTATCAAAATCGGTCTCACCAAGTTTGAGCAATTGGTACTACCGAGATTACAATGCAAACTTTCTGGTTGACTCATTAGCAAAATCGGTCCCACCAAGTTTGAGTAATCGGTCCAACCGAGTTTGCCTGACCAACTCTCTGGTTAGCTAATTACCAAAATTGGTCTCACCGAGTTTGTGTAATCGGTCTCACCGAGATTACTTTATGCCCTAACCCTAACCATATCGGTCCTACCGAGTTGCATTTCGGTCCCACCGAAAATCCTAACGGTCACTAAATTTGCTAAATCGGTCTGACCGAGTTTGTTGATTCAGTCCCACCGAGTTTGGCAAGTTGTGTGTAACGGTTAGATTTTGTGTGGAGGCTATATATACCCCTCCACCTCCTCTTCATTCGTGGAGAGAGCCATCAGACTGAACCTACACTTCCAGCATCCTATCTATGAGAGAGAACTACCTACTCATGTGTTGAGGCCAAGATATTCCATTCCTACCATATGAATCTTGATCTCTAGCCTTCCCCAAGTTGCTTTCCACTCAAATCCTCTTTCCACCAGAACCAAATCCTATGAGAGAGAGTTGAGTGTTGGGGAGACTATCATTTGAAGCACAAGAGCAAGGAGTTCATCATCAACGCATCATTTGTTACTTTTTGGAGAGTGGTGTCTCCTAGATTGGCTAGGTGTCACTTGGGAGCCTCCGACAAGATTGTGGAGTTGAACCAAGGAGTTTGTAAGGGCAAGGAGATCGCCTACTTCGTGAAGATCTACCGCTAGTGAGGCAAGTCCTTCGTGGGCGACGGCCATGGTGGGATAGACAAGGTTGCTTCTTCGTGGACCCTTCGTGGGTGGAGCCCTTCATGGACTCGCGCAACCGTTACCCTTCATGGGTTGAAGTCTCCATCAACGTGGATGTATGATAGCACCACCTATCGGAACCACGCCAAAAACATCCGTGTCTCCAATTGCGTTTGAATCCTCCAATACGCTTCCCTTTACATTCTTGCAAGTTGCATGCTTTACTTTCCGCTGCTCATATACTCTTTGCATGCTTGGTTGATATGTGTTGTGAATGTTAAACTTGTGCCTAAACTCCACTTAAACTTTAAAAAGGTTAAAAACTGCAACTTTGGCTCTTAGTGTCTAATCACCCTCCCTCTAGACACCTCTTCTCAAGGTCCTACAAGTGGTATCGGAGCATTGGTCTCCATTGCCTTGGTTTTATCACCATTGGAGGAAGATGGATGAGTCTACTTTGGGGAGTCTTAGACATAGAGTGCCTATTCTTAATGGAGAGTATTTTCATGAGTGGACAAATGAGATGCTTGTAATTTTCAATCAATATCATTTGAACAAGTACATTGCTAGCCCTTGTGGACCTTATGTTGACCCTATGCATCCAACCCATGATGAGTCAATTGACATGGTTAGGAATCTTAGAACTGTCAAACTTATTATTAGAAGATTTCCTAGAAACTTGATTGGATGTTTGCCTACTCTTAAGTGTGCCTACACAATATGGAAATTTCTTGAGGAACGATTTCCAGATTATTCTTTGAAAAATCTTGATGAAATTCTCCATAAGTCTATTGCTTTGAGTAAAATGAATACTAGTGATCCTATGTTTGGTGATCGTCTATTTGAGCTTACAAACCTTATGCGTGCCAAAGGAAATGTTGGTATTATTAGTGATATTATTTCCGAAGCTATAAAAATTCATAAGCAAGATAATTGTCAAACTCACTCTAACAAATCACCCTCTCTAGGATTTTATCCACCACATGACGAAGTTGAACATGGATACTATGATGAGGATGATGATAGTGACTTCGATCTTGATGATGCAATGAGACATTTTGGTCTTATGGCAAATCTTCGGGGATATATGTCAGGAGGAAAGGAATGGGTTCTTGATAGTGGATGTACCGATCACATGACCGGAGATAAAGACATGTTTCGTGAGCTTGCTAATAATGATAGTCCTCGAAAGTATGTCACTTTTGGTGACATCTCCAAGGGTAAGGTGGTTGGTCTCGGTAAGGTGGCCATATCACATGATAGTTCCATACAAAATGTCATGCTCGTTGAATCTCTTAGATACAACTTACTTTCACTATCTAGACTTGCTGATTTCGGTTTCAATGTCCTATTTACTGAAGTAGATTGCCAAGTGTTTCGTCGAGACAATCATAAAATGGTCTTTACCGGTGTGCGTAGAGGTGATCTATACATTGTTGATTTCACTAAAAAGGCTCAACCTAAAACTTGCTTCATTGCTAAATCCTCAAAAGGTTGGTTATGGCATAAACGATTAGGTCATGTTGGTATGCGAAACCTTGACAAGCTTATTAAGGGAAATCATATCCTTGGAGTTAATGATGTCATATTTGATAAGGATAGAATTTGCAATGCTTGTCAAGCAGGTAAACAGGTTGGAGGAAGGCATCCCGTGAAGAACATCATGACCACAAAGAGGCCACTTGAGCTACTTCATATGGATCTCTTTGGTCCCAACTCCTACAAGAGTCTCGGTGGAAATTCTTTTGGTCTAGTTATAGTTGATGATTTTTCCAGATTTACGTGGGTGTTCTTTCTCGATGATAAATCGCAGGTTCAGAAGATCTTCAAAAACTTCGCTAGGAAGGCCCAAAATCAATTTGAAGTGAACATCAAGAAGGTTCGCAGCGACAACGGAACGGAGTTCAAGAACGCAAATGTGGACACCTTTCTTGACGAAGAAGGGATTTCACACGAGTTCTCGGCTACGTACACACCTCAACAAAATGGAGTTGTTGAGAGAAAGAACCAGACGCTCATCAAAATGGCGAGAACAATGCTTGATGAGTACAAGACGCCGAAGCACTTTTGGGCAGAAGCGGTTGAGACGGCTTGTCATGCAACAAATTGCTTGTATCTTCACAAGCTACTCGGCAAGACGGCATACGAGCTCCTCACCGGTAACAAACCCCAAGTTGGATACTTTCGAGTATTCGGCTCAAAATGCTGCATTCTTGATAAGCATCGTCGTTCTAAATTTGCTCCTAAGTCTCATGAAGGTTTCCTACTAGGTTATGGCTCAAACTCTCATACTTACCGTGTCTACAACAATTTCACCTGAAAGGTTCAAGAGACGGTAGATGTGAAGTTTGATGAATCTAACGGCTCGCAAGTAGAGCAATTGCCAATTGATGTAGGAGACAAAGATCCTTCGGAAGCAATCCAAGACTTGTCTATTGGTAAGGTCCGTCCAACGGAGGTGAAGGAGAGTACCTCGTCCGTCCAAGTGGAAGCTTCTACTTCACGACAAGGTGAACCAAGAGTTGATACGGAAGCATCCACAAGTGGAACACACCAAGATGAAGAAAACGAGGAAGTGCATCAAGATGAACGTCAACAACCTCTTTCTCCACCACGACAAGAGAACAACAACGCCAACAATGAAGAAGGCCAAGAAGAAGAAGAAGATGAAGAAGATGCTCAACAAAGACCCAAGCAAAAGCTTTCACGAGTTCGAGCAAGAATTGCTAAAGATCATCCCGTCGAGCAAATCTACAATGACATTCAAACCGGGAGAATCACTCGCTCTAAAACTCGTTTAGCTAACTTTTGTGAAAACTATTCTTTCATCTCTATCATTGAACCTATGAAGGTCGAAGAAGCATTGGAAGATCCGGATTGGATAAATGCTATGCATGAAGAGCTACACAATTTTGAGAGGAACCAAGTTTGGACATTGGTTTAGAAGCCCGACAATAACCACAACATCATTGGTACCAAATGGGCGTTTCGCAACAAGCAAGATGAAGATGGACAGGTAGTTCACAACAAAGCACGTCTCGTCGCCCAAGGCTACACACAAGTCGAAGGTATGGACTATGGTGAGACTTACACCCCCGTTGCTAGACTTGAGTCCATTCGCATCTTACTTGCCTATGCTAATCACCATGATATCACCTTGTACCAAATGGAGATTAAAAGTGCTTTTTCTAAATGGTGAAATAGAGGAGGAAGTTTATGTTAAGCAACCTCCCGGCTTTGTCAATCCTAAGAAACCCAATCATGTTTACAAACTTCACAAAGCTCTTTATGGTCTTAAACAAGCTCCTAGAGCATGGTATAAATGCTTGACCAAGTTCCTTATTGATAAAGGCTTTGAAATTGGGAAAATTGATTCTACTCCTTTTACTAAAAGGGTTAATGGAGAACTATTTGTGTGCCAAATCTATGTTGATGATATTATATTTGGTTCAACTAACCCTCATTTTAGTGAAAAGTTTGGGAAGCTAATGTCGGAGAAGTTTGAGATGACTATGATGAGTGAACTCAAATTCTTTCTTGGGTTGCAAATCAAGCAAACTAAGGAAGGTACTTTTGTCTCTCAAACTAAGTACACCAAGGACTTATTCAAGAAGTTCAATATGCAAGAATGCAAAGGTATGACTACACCCATGCCTACTAGTGGACATCTTGACTTAACCAAAGATGATGAACCGATTGATCAAAAGGTTTATCGCTCTATGATTGGTTCATTGTTATATCTATGTGCTTCACGTCCCGATATCATGCTAAGTGTGCGCATGTGTGCACAATATCAAGCTGCTCCTAAAGAATGTCATCTTAGGGCCGTGAAAAGGATAGTGAGATACTTAATCCATACACCAAATTTTGGCATTTTGTATCCTAAGAGGGCCTCTTTCGATCTTGTTGGCTACTCCGACTCGGACTATGCCGGTGACAAGGTTGATAGAAAGTCCACTTCGGGTACTTGCCAATTTCTTGGTAGATCTCTTGTGTCTTGGTCCTCCAAGAAACAAAACTCGGTATCCTTATCCACTGCCGAAGCAGAATACATTGCCGCTGGTTCATGTTGTGCTCAATTACTTTGGATGAACCAAACTCTTAAAGATTATGGAATTTATGTGAAACATGTTCCATTGCTTTGTGACAATGAAAGTGCTATCAAAATTGGTCATAATCCTGTGCAACATTCTCGAACTAAGCATATTGAAGTTCGTCATCATTTCATTCAAGATCATGTTGCTAAGGGTGACATTGATCTTAAGCATGTTCACACCGAAAAGCAATTAGCGGATATATTCACTAAACCTCTTGATGAGAAAGTATTTTGCAGGTTAAGAGGAGAATTGAACATCATTGATGCTTCAAACTTGGAGTAGAAACTCCATTGGATACATGCAAGACATGAGCTTATGACTAATCCTTGATATTTCTCTTATGATGAAAATCTTATGTCTTGGATATATTTGTATCTTGCATGTTATATAACCCATGTAGGTACTTGGTTGAATCAAATTCCATGAGGTTGTAACCTACTCATATCTTGAGCAATCTCTACATCACCAAGTCTCTACACTATGGTGGTTGAAGACAAGGAAGCACGGAACCATTCAAACATATCCTTTGACAAATTCTATGTTGAGCTTCATGGTTGTCATTTTTGGATACACAAGTGCTCTTCCTTGCAAGAACTAACCCATGTAGGAAGAGGGACTCAAATTCCAAGTGGTGCTCCAAATTCTTGATAAGCTACATCACTCTTGAGCAACCCACACAAGATCAACTACATGGACAACACCACTAACCAAGGTATGTTATTCCATCTTAGAGAAGCTTTACTCCAAGTCATGAGTTAAAGCAACTCGACAAGATGTGAATACATCAAGATGCTTAAACGAAAAATGGCAACCCCATTTTGAGCTTAAACGATGAGTATGACCTATGATCAAGTGATCTCACTTGACTCCTAAGTCAATATACTCTAACATAGGTGACTTTGTCGCCGACCATCTCTAGATGAAGTTCTCTTATGTTCTTTTCTGTTTTTTTGCATTTGTCTCATGCATATGTGTTTCCCCTTTCAAAAAAAAACTTTATCTAGATTTCTTTCTGTTTGCTCTGCATTTTCTGCATTCCAATTCCTTGCACATCTTTCAGTAAATTCCCTGCAAATCTTTGCGAGATCTTATTAGTCTAGTGAGCTGAGGTGACAAGTGTTTTCTCTGCGATGAACTCGGTTACACCGATTTGTTATTTTCGGTCCAACCGAAAACTTTCGGTACCACCGAAGCATACCACTCGGTGCCACCGATTTCACAACAGGAAAATCAGTTTGTCACTTATTCTGAGTTTCTTTTGATCCAGCTCCACTCAATGAATCGTGTCCTCTACAAGCATCACATTTTTATCATTGCTTTATGTTGTGACTCAAGGATCAAACCCATTCACGACAAATTCCAGAGGAGGAGAGAGAGATCACATTTTTATCAAGCCCTTCTTGGAAATTGATGTCAAAGGGGGAGAGAGAGATCACATCAAATCTTATCACTTAAAGAGATCACATCAGAGAAGGAGAGAGAGATCCTTCAGGGGAGAGAGAGAGAGATCTCCAGGGGGAGAGAATACTAGTAGAAAGTATTTCTCAAGGATCCCAGATGCTTGGTGTTCAAGAGGAGAGATGCCACATGTCTTCTTGAGGGGAAAGACATGTTCATATGTGCTTATTTGCATTAGTTTGCATTAGCTCTACTCATTTATATCTTTCAGCTCTGATTTTCTGTTCCCTATCTTCTCCCAGTATCCTATGCTAGATTCAGGGGGAGTAAGACATCTAAGGGAAAGAAATCATTTAAATTCATTGCATATCTTTACTCTTGGGGACATGTCTAATACAATGTAGTACTTAGTACTCACTCTCTACATGTCATCACAGTCTTGGTATTCTTGTGGTTTCTTCTGTTTGCTCTGGCTAGTAGATGTATCTGTGTTATCTAACCTTATTTTCACAGGTTCATTCCATCCTAAGCCAACTCAAGACTACAAGGTAAGTTTATGCATCACAATCATGTGTATGAGGAATTCTTGCTGATGTACATACTGTTTGCAAGAAGGACTCATGGGCATCAAGGTATTTTCTTTAACATTCTTTGCTCTGATGCATATGGCCAAGATACATGTAACACATTGCCTGCTCTATCATGGTTATGCTCTCACATGCTTCTATTTTCTATATTCACATGATTGCATACATGTAGGGGGAGCCTATGCTTGTTACATGTCTTTCCAAAGCTTTACTTGCTGTTCTTTATATCTTTATCTAAAGCTTTGATGTATGTTGTCATCAATTACCAAAAAGGGGGAGATTGAAAGCACAAGTGCTCCCTAGGTGGTTTTGGTAATTAATGTCAACATATCTCTTGTTGGACTAACACTTTTATCTAGTATGTTTCAGATAAGTTTAACAATGGAGTGGCATGGACTAAAGGATGTGGGAACTCCTTCAAGATGCTAAGGACAAAGAATTGGCTCAAGCTTCAAGCTCAAGACTCTTCATTTTACATTTTAATGATCCAAGATCACATTGAGTCTATAGGAAAAGCCAATACTATCAAGGAGGGATGAGGTGTTGCTTAATGAACCTCTTGCTTCAAGTGCTTAGTGATATGCTCCAAATACCCTCAACTACTTTCCCACTTCCACACATATGTCCTAAAACCTAAAGTCAAACTCGGCCCCACTAATTCTTCCTATCTGGCGCCACCGAGTTTGGATGTCTTAGCCACTGCCACAAACCCTAGACAAATCAGTCTCACCGATAGGGATCTCGGTCTCACCGAGATGGGATTGTACTCTCTCTGTGTATGTCCATTATCAAAATCGGTCTCACCGAGTTTGAGCAATCGATACTACCGAGATTACGATGCAAACTTTCTGGTTGACTCATTACCAAAGTCGGTCCGACCGAGTTTGAGTAACCGGTCCAACCGAGTTTGCCTGACCAACTCTCTGGTTAGCTAATTACCAAAATCGGTCTCACCGAGTTTGTGTAATCGGTCTCATCGAGATTACGTTATGCCCTAACCCTAACCATATCGGTCCTACCGAGTTGCATTTTGGTCCCACCGAAAATCCTAACGGTCACTAAATTTGCTAAATCGGTCTGACTGAGTTTGTTGATTCGGTCCCACCGAGTTTGGCAAGTTGTGTGTAACAGTTAGATTTTGTGTGGAGGCTATATATACCCCTCCACCTCCTCTTCATTCGTGGAGAGAGCCATCAGACTGAATCTACACTTCCAGCATCCTATCTCTGAGAGAGAACTACCTACTCATGTGTTGAGGCCAAGATATTCCATTCCTACCATATGAATCTTGATCTCTAGCCTTCCCCAAGTTGCTTTCCACTCAAATCCTCTTTCCACCAGATCCAAATCCAATGAGAGAGAGTTGAGTGTTGAGGAGACTATCATTTGAAGCACAAGAGCGAGGAGTTCATCATCAACGCACCATTTGTTACTTCTTGGAGAGTGGTGTCTCCTAGATTGGCTAGGTGTCACTTGGGAGCCTCCGACAAGATTGTGGAGTTGAACCAAGGAGTTTGTAAGGGCAAGGATATCGCCTACTTCGTGAAGATCTACCGCTAGTGAGGCAAGTCCTTCATGGGCGACGGCCATGGTGGGATAGACAAGGTTGCTTCTTCGTGGACCCTTCGTGGGTGGAGCCCTCCGTGGACTCGCGCAACCGTTACCCTTCGTGGGTTGAAGTCTCCATCAACATGGATGTACGATAGCACCACCTATCGGAACCAGGCCAAAAACATCCGTGTCTCCAATTGCGTTTGAATCCTCCAATACCCTTCCCTTTACATTCTTGCAAGTTGCATGCTTTACTTTCCGCTGCTCATATACTCTTTGCATGCTTGCTTGATATGTGTTGTGAATGTTAAACTTGTGCCTAAACTCCACTTAAACTTTAAAAAGGTTAAAAACTGCAACTTTGGCTCTTAGTGTCTAATCACCCCCCCTCTAGACACCTCTTCTCAAGGTCCTACAAAGGGTCTATGTAAGAGCTTTGATTTAGCAAATCTCACATACTCAACTATCATATAGTCTTTCACAATTGCTAACACTCATGTGATATTTATGGGTTCAAAGTTTTAATCAGACACAGAGAAAGATAGGGGCTTATAGTTTTGCCTCCCAACATTTTACCTCAAGGGTAATGTCAACAATAATACTTTATGAAAACCTACATCCAAGTGGATATATATATATAGACGGTCTATTTTGCTAATATTAGCAGAATAACTATTCTGCACACCACTTCGGCACTGCACGCTCAACAGAAGCGCACTGCATCATTTTGACGACGAGCACTGCAATAGAGACTAGTGAACTTCTCATCGGAAAAAACTGCACGCGTTATTTTTTCGGTACTGTTTTCGCTCTAATTTTTTAACCATTTATCGGAATGAGGCGTGTAATATACCATTGAAAATCTATGAATTAGGCGCAACTTCGACATGTTGAACACTTTTCAAGATTCCACACGGTTTAAGAGCAGTTTTGAAAATAGTGCGGCGGATGACGAGTGGTAGCGAGTGTTTTTTCGCATTTTTTTCTAAACCGCTTGTAGGAATGAAGCAAATGATACGCCGTTGGATAGATATCGTCGAGTCGCATCTTTTTCATATATAAATCTTTCTCTAATTCGTTACGGTTGAAGAGCAGTTTCAAATTTACTAAATCGCGGACTCTGTTTTTCAATTTTTTTTAAATTTTCGGTACTGTTTTCGCTCCAGTTTTCTAATCGTTTGTCGAAACGTGATGTATGATACGCCGTTGGAAAGCTATGGACAAGGTGCAACTGTTGTATGTTGAAATGTTTTTGAGATTCCTTACAGTTTTTATTTAATTTTGAAAATCGTGCGGCTGACGTCGAGAGGCAGCGGCTGTTTTTTCGCAAAAATTTTCTGAACGGCTGGTCAGAATGATTCAAATCATACGCCATTGGAAAGATATCGATGAGACGCAACTTTTTCATATAGAACACTCTCTCTAATTCCTTACAGTTTAAGAGCAGTTTCAAATTTACCGAAATGCGGACACTCTGTTTATCGCAACACCCAAATCGACGTGGGTACTTCATCCGACTGAAAACCGCACTGCAAAGGACGAAAAAGTGCACTGCATCACACGAGTAATAGAACTGCATGGTTTCTTTTATTCAAACGTAATTTTTTTAAGGACGAGAAAGTAGAGTGCACTTCATATCGGGTGTAAATGAACCACAACACTATCAAGAAGTGAACCGCATTACTTCTCTTCGCTTCCGTAACAATTTTTTTGCACTTACGGGATGAACAACATCATATGGCCGATCGCACTGCTTGAGACTAAAAACCGCACTACATCTGACGGGCAAGCGAGCTGCATAATTTCTTTTGTCAGACGTAATTTTTCTCAGGCGAGGAAGTGGTCCGCACCGCACACCGGGCGTAAGTGTACCGCAAACGTACGAAGAAGTGAACCGCATTACTTTTTTTGTCGTTTTGATAACAACTTCTTTTCTTTTGCACTTATGAAATGAACATCATCAGACGGCCGTCCGCACTGCTTCATATGGAAAACCACACTGCATTAGATTGGCAAGCAAACTTCATTATTTTTATGCATTTTATATTAAATGGAGTGGACAGAAAATCTCTTTTTAAACCAATCTACATCCATTTTAAACCAATGTGACTTTCGTGGATATACTGATTTCCAAAACGAAGTGCTTTTTTAAACCAATCTACATCCATTTTAAACCAATGTGACTTTCGTGGATATACTGATTTCCAAAACGAAGTGCTTTTTTAAACCAACCTACATCCATTTTTACTACTCTTTTCACTCTGCATTTCTCAAAACAACAAAATGAAACTTGAATGAAGATCGATGTTCTCTTCTTTTTCCTATTGAGCGCACTGCAAATGATTTTCCAGAAGAAAATATAAACATGAGTGAACTTCAAATGAACATCCTGAGAAACAAATTGACGTTTTTTGTCGACCATAGCAGTGCGCTGCATGCTGCTAGCTCATGAACTACAACCTGAAGCTCAAGAATAGACAAAAAACTAGTAGCAATCTGGGGTGAAATTATCCACCCCAAAAATGAATAAGTGAACAAAACTGTACATTCATCTGCCACACCGTCCTACATACACGTGCTTGCCGGACTGCATAGCCACGTTGCACCACCGTCCTTGGTCGCTGTCACCTACCAGAACCATGAGCTTGGATCAACAACAGAGAGGATCTCAAGCCACAAAAGAGGCGTAGGGTGGCGCTGGGTGACGGCTTACCTTGGTACTCCCTCTCGATCTAGAAATAGAAGGATCAGTGAACTCCAGCGAGACCGCCCGAAATCAAAAAATTAGTGGTCCGCGGCAGTGAGCTGCATGGCCACGCGTCGCCGAACCGCATCACGCGGCGCACTGCTCAGTAGATCCTGATGCACTGCAATGCCACGGCAAGAATCTCGTCAACCCCCACATCACTTGGAGTGGTTTTGGACGGTGACCCACGCGACGGAGGCACACGAGGCAGGTGGTGGTGGGGTGAGGCACCGTTGTGGTCCGGGTCGTCCCCATGGTTGCCGGCCAGATCTTGGGATGAGGCAGGTGGTGGGTGCAGGTGGGTCGTGGTGGTGGTCGCCGGCCAAATCGCGATAGAGGAAGGTGGAAGATGGTAGGTTGGGGGGAGGGGGATTGGAGGTGGAGGGGCAGGGCTGCTCGTCAGGGGGGAACGAACTATACTAGCCGACCGGCCGGGCCACGACGTCCAACATGCGGTGGCGCACATGCCCCTCCTCCTGCCACCCGCACGACAAAGCCACGCATTGAAGCCAGAGAACCTCGGATCCGGCCGGGTTGGGGCGGATCTAGGCCATCGGCAGTGAGGGGAGGCGGTGTGTGCACCGTGGGGCACGACGACGGAGGCGCGGGGACTTGGAGGCGGCGGAGTTGCGGTGTCGGCGAGGTAGAGCCATGGCACGGGCCGGGGGAGGAGCCAGGATCCGTGGCGGATCCGACGACGGGGCGTTGCGAGGTCGTCGCCGTGGCCCTGGATCCGGTGGTGGGAGGACACCGCGGCCTGGATCCGGTGGTGGCTGGTGATGGGAGGTGTCCCAGGGGGCACGAGGACCAGCGCGGCTCGTCGGAGGAGGGAGGAAGGCCACGGCGGGGCTGTGGCAGTTCGGCGTGGGATGGACAGGACGGGTGGAAGGTGGAGGGAGGTGGGG